>NC_041388.1:544472247-544546356 GCF_002162155.2 Triticum dicoccoides
GAGGCCGGCGGCGAGGGCCGGTGGGTGGCAGTGAGGGGAGGGGATGGGAGGGATCTGCGTGGGGGAGAGAGCAGATCACGGTGGGTTTTTTAGGGGTAGCTCTCGGTGGGTGGGAGGGAGGACGATGAGGAGCCCGATGAGGAGCAGGTCGAGGCGGCGGCGCATCGAGATCCATAGGGAGGGAGTGGGTTGGGGGCGGCGGCGCGTCGAGATCCAAAGGGAGGGAGAGGGTGAGAGCGCTAGGGTTCGCTGCGCATGGAGAGAGAGAGAGTAGTGGTGTGCGGTGGGTTTTTTTAGGGGTAGATCGCGCTGGGTGGGTCAGAGGGTGAGCTGCGGGCCGTTGGATCCCGGAGCATCCGACGGTGATTTATCCGCGATCCGCGTGAGTGGCCCCTGGACCAATCAGAACGCAGTATACAGATATGATATTTTGACCATTTAAATTGGTTGTAATTGACTAAAAGTAAGGTGCTAAATCATGTTAACTACTTTAGTAATTATGCCCTGAAAATTTTAAAAAAAATTCTCATCATGACAGCAAATTTGACTAGAGTTTTAAGGAATAATCACAAATTGAAATAAGACAAATATTTTTTTAAAAAGTTATGAGAAATAAGTTTTTTTAATCATTTTTTATTTTTCAAGTGTCCAAAATGAGTTCTTTTGTGAACGACCTATAATATATTTGTTGCAAAATTCGACCAAATTAATTTTCTAAAATACTAGAACATATATATTGCACAATTGACCAAATGGTTGGGTGTAAAAAGTTTCCATCCACCTCTCGTGAAAAAGACAAATTTCCGTCGATTCAGCTGGAAGCGGGTCAAATTTGAAATGTAGCTACCTCGTAGTTTGCTCTTTATTTTTTCCAAAAATCATTTCTAGGTACATAAGTATCTATTTAATCAGAGAAACAGCAAAAAAATTCCAAGATTCAACCACTAGCTAGGAACGGTCATTCCCGCCGTTTTGACCGCATTTTGAAACGGGCATAAAAAATTCAAAAAATTCAAAAAAAATTGGAAACTTTCACATTGTGTCTTTATATGTGGCCAAGTTCACAGGAAAAATAACAAACTTGTAATACGGCAATTATTTCAAAAAAGTGTTTTCAGAAATGAGCTATCACGTATGGAGATCAATGGCTTTTCAAGCCAAATGATCAATCTTATGGCCACATTCATGGCATAGTTTGTTCAAATGATCTCATATTATGCACAAGGGTGCATATTGGAATGGAAAACAATGTTGCCTAAGGAACTTATCATTTTCTTTGGACGAAAAAACCATTTTCCATTTTTTGAGTGCCCAAAAGGAGGTTTTTTTGTGAAGGACCTATAATATATTTGTTGCAAAATTGTACCAAATCAATTTTCTAAAATATTAGGACATATTTAATGCACAATTGACCAAATGGTTGGGTGTAAAAAGTTTTTATCCACCTCTCGTGAAAAAGACAAATTTCTGCCGATTCAGCAGGAAGTGGGTCAAATTTGAACTGCAGCTGCCTCATAGTTTGCTCTTTATTTTTTTTTCAAAAAATCATTTCTAGATACATAAGTATCTATTTAATCAGAGAAATATCAAAAGTTTTCCAAGATTCAAGCACTAGCTAGGAACGGTCAAACCCGCCGTTTTGACCGCATTTTGAAACGGGCATAAAAAATTCGAAAAATACCAAAATTTTGGGAAACCTTCGCATTGTGTCATTATATGTGACCAAGTTTCCACGAAAAATAATAAACTTGTAATACGGCAATTATTTTAAAAAAGTGTTCTCAGAAATGAGTTATCATGCGTGAAGATTCATGGCTTTCAAGCCAAATGATCAATCTTATGGCCACATTCATGGCATAGTTTGTTCAAATGATCTCATATTATGCACAACGGTGCATATTGGAATGGCAAACAATGTTGCCTAAGGGACTTTTTATTTTCTTTGCACGGAAAATTCATTTTCCATTTTCCGAGTGCCCGAATTGAGTTCTTTTTGTGAAGGACCTACCATATATTTGTTGCAAAATTGGACCAAATCAATTTTCTAAAATACTAGGCCATATTTGATTCAAAATTGACCAAATGGTTGGGTGTCAAAAGCCTTGATCCACCTCTGTTGAAAAAGACAAATTCCCACCGATTCAGTAGGAAGCGGGTCAAATTTGAACTGCAGCTGCCTCATAGTTTGCTCTTTATTTTTATAAAAAATCATTTCTAGATACAGAAGTATCTATTTAATTAGAGAAACATCAAAAGTTTTCCAAGATTCAACCACTAGCTAGTAACGGTCAAACCCGCCGTTTTGACCGCATTTTGAAACGGGCATAAAAAATTCAAAAAAAATCAAAAATTTGGGAAACCTTCGCATTGTGCCATTATATGTGACCAAGTTTCCAGGAAAAATTATAAACTTGTAATACGACAATTATTTTAAAAAAGTGTTCTCAGAAATGAGCTATCATGCGTGAAGATTCATGGCTTTCAAGCCAAATGATCAATCTTATGGCCACATTCATGGCATAGTTTGTTGAAATGATCTCCTATTATGCACAAGGGTGCATACTGGAATGGAAAACAATGTTGCCTAAGGGACTTTTTATTTTCTTTGCACGGAAAATTCATTTTCCATTTTCCGAGTGCCCGAATTGACTTCTTTTTGTGAAGGACCTACCATATATTTGTTGCAAAATTGGACCAAATCATTTTTATAAAATATTAGGCCATATTTAATGCATAATTGTAAAAATGGTTTGGTGTCAAAAGTTTTGATCCACCACTTGTGAAAAAGACAAATTTCTGCGGATTCAATAGGAAGCGGGTCAATTTTGAACTGCATCTACCTTATTGTTTGCTCTTTATTTTTTCTAAAAATCATTTCTAGTTACATAAGTATATATTTAATCATAAATACATGGTTTGGTGGCGATACGTCGAGGTTTGGATGTGGCCCAGGGCCCCAACTCCAAAGCGCGTAAACTTGCATGCCCGCCGCGTGGTCAGCGCGTGACCTTGGCGTTGTCATGCGTTCTAGGAGGCATAGGCATGTCTAGTGGGTTGGGCACTCCCCAGGTAGGTGCTAGGAAGAAAATTACAACAGAAGAATCTCACGAGGAGACTAGCCTATGCTCAAAGATGAATTAGCAGCCAAGTGTTTGATTAGCGGTACGGAAAATGCACATGGCCAATGCGCGTGAGTTTTGGTTGAGGATGATCATCTACTAAGCAGAATGTCTTCACAAATTTTTATCTCAAAAGGAGGATCCTAGGTGGTACTTGCTTTGCAAAGTACCACGCTGGATAAAAATATGAATGTTGAAGTTGGGCTCAAAATAATGAATGGATTGAGCTAAAATTTGGTGGAGGATGGTTATTTAGGAATAGGAAATCATTGTAGAAAATTGATACCATTTGGACATGCCAAAGTAGTACTTACTTCATAATGCTCTTCTATGGACAGAAACTTGGGAAAACTAGTGCGAGAGATTGGATGAATGAAATGAGCTCAAAATTGGTGTAGGTAAGTTACATAGGTTTGGTCATGTGCTGGTAAATTTTCAGATCATTTGGGCAAGCCTAGCTAGTACTTACTTCACAAAGCTTCCCTCGAGGTAGAAACTTTGGAAATTTCCTGAGAAAGATTTACTAGGAAAATTGAGCTGAATATTATCATGTGGCAATGATTTGGGTATGGAAGAGTGCCCAAAAAGTTTGAGGGTAATAGGAGGGGTCTAGATAACACTTGCTTTGCAACGTGCCAATCTGGCCATAAAATATAAATTGAACCTGGGCTCACATAGATGATTTGACTGAGCTGCAATTTGGAGGAGGGTGATAATTTGGGCATAGGAAGGAACTGTATAAATTTCATGTCATTTCGATATATAAAAAAGGTACTTCCTTCACAATGCTTCTAGGTGGACAAAAACTTTGGAAATTTGCCAAGGAAGATTTGCTAGGCAAATGGAGCTGAATTTTGTCATGCGGTAATGATTTGGATAGGAAATAGTGCCCAAAAATTCTGAGGGCAATCAAGAATATATAAATAGCACTTCCTTCATAAAGTGTTGTTGTGAACAAAATAGGAAAATGAATATTGTTGAATTAGTTTTGAACTAGGAAAGGAAGGATTTTTACATATTTGATGAAGATATGACCCAAAGAATTTATGAGATTTTTTTGGGAATTTTGGGAATGACAGAAATATAGGTTGCTTCACAACCTAGGGCAAAAATTGACGAATGGACATGACACATAGGAAAAACTGATGAGATGGAGCCAAGTCATACCAATCCACCACAATTTACAAGGTTATGACCATCTATATTGGTCATGATCAGCTAGAAATAAGGCAGCGGACTAGTGTTGTCTGCTTTATGACCATTTCGTGTAAGGAAATTACGACCTTTCGGACCAAAATGGTCGCAATGGTTTAGGGTTTGGAGCCCCCCGAATAGATTTTGACCAATTGGTCTCAAATGGTCATAGATCTATGACCAATTCTTCCAAGGTCACTGATAGAAGGTCACTAGTTGACATATTTCTTGTAGTGTGCGCGCCGGACTCAGCGTCATTGAAACCTGGTTCAGGGGCTACTGAGGGAGTTCTGGATTAGGGGGTCTCCGGACAGCTGGACTATATCCTTTGGCCGGACTGTTGGACTATGAAGATACGAGATTGAAGACTTTGTCCCGTGTCCGGATGGGACTCTACTTGGCGTGGAAGGCAAGCTAGGCAATACGGATATGTATATCTCCTCCTTTGTAACCGACCTTGTGTAACCCTAGCCCCCTCCGGTGTCTATATAAACCGAAGGGTTTTAGTCCGTAGGACAACCCACAATCATACCATAGGCTAGCTTCTAGGGTTTAGCCTCTCCGATCTCGTGGTAGATCAACTCTTGTAATACCCATATTATCAAGTATAATCAAGTAGGACATAGGGCTTTACCTCCATCAAGAGGGCCCGAACCTAGGTAAAACATCGTATCCCCTGCCTCCTATTACCATCCGCCTTAGACGCACAGTTCGGGACCCCCTTCCCGAGATCCGCCGGTTTTGACACTGATAGTCTCTCTCAAACAACCCTGCAACCAAATAGCAAAGAGTCTCTTGTGTCCCCAACACACCCAATACAATGGTAAATTGTATAGGTGCACTAGTTTGGCGAAGAGATGGTTATACAAGTGCAATATGGATGGTAGACATAGGTTTTTGTAATATAAAAATATAAAAACAGCAAGGTAAATAATGATAAAAGTGAGCGAAAACGGTATTGCAATGCGTTGAAACAAGGCCTAGGGTTCATACTTTCACTAGTGCAAGTTCTCTCAACAATAATAACATAATTGGATCATATAACTATCCCTCAACATGCAACAAAGAGTCACTCCAAAGTCACTAACAGCGGAGAACAAACAAAGAGATTATTGTAGGGTAAGAAACCACCTCAAAGTTATTCTTTCTGATCGATCTATTCAAGAGTCTGTAGTAAAATAACACCAAGCTATTATTTCCATTCGATCTACCCTAAAGTTCGTACTAGAATAACACCTTAAGACACAAATCAACCAAAACCCTAATGTCACCTAGATACTCCAATGTCACCTCAAGTGTCCGTGGGTATGATTATATGATATGCATGACACAATCTCAGATTCATCTATTCAACCAACACAAAGAACTTCAAAGAGTGGCCCAAAGTTTCTACCAGAGAGTCAAGAAGAAAACGTGTGCCAACCCCAATGCATAAGTTCACGAGGTCACGGAACTCGCAAGTTGATCGCCAAAACATAAATCAAGTGGATCATGTGAATATCCCATTGTCACCACACATAAACACATGCAACACATACATCAAGTGTTCTCAAATACTTAAAGACTCAATCTGATAAGATAACTTCAAATGGAAAACTCAATCCATTACAAAAGAGTAGAGGGGAGAAACATCATAAGATCCAACTATAATAGCAAAGCTCGCGATACATCAAGATCGTGTCGAATCAAGAACACGAGAGAGAGAGAGAGAGAGAGAGAGAGAGAGATCAAACACATAGCTACTGGTACATACCCTCAGCCTCGAGGGTGAACTACTCCCTCCTCGTCATGGAGAGTGCTGGGATTATGAAGATGGCCACCGGAGAGGGATTCCCCCCTCCGGTAGGATGCCAGAATGGGTGTAGATTGGTTTTCGGTGGCTACAAAGGCTTGAGGCGGCGGAACTCCCGATCTAGGTTTCTTTCTGGAAGTTTGGGTATATATAAGAGGTGTTCGAGTCGGGAACATGTCTGGGGGTCCCCGAGGAGGCCACGAGGTAGGGGGCGCCCCCAGGGGGTAGGGCGCGCCTCCCACCCTCGTGGGTGTCTGGGGACTGATGGAGCCATCGATCCTTCCGACAATGACACGGTGAAACTCTCTATGAAAGCACCAATGTAGGTGTCAAACCGGCAGATCTCGGGTAGGGGGTCTGATGTCTACTACATAACTTTCTTCTTGTAGATGTTGTTGGGCCTCCAAGTGCAGAGGTTTGTAGGACAGTAGCAAGTTTCCCTCAAGTGGATGACCTAAGGTTTATCAATCCGTGGGAGGCGTAGGATGAAGATGGTCTCTCTCAAGCAACCCTGCAACCAAATAACAAAGAGTCTCTTGTGTCCCCAACACACCCAATACAATGGTAAATTGTATAGGTGCACTACTTCGGTGAAGAGATGGTGATACAAGTGGTATATGGGTAGTATATAAAGGTATTTGTAATCTGAAATTATAAAAAAAGCAAGGTAACTAATGATAAAAGTGAGCGTAAACTATATTGCAATGCGTTGAAACAAGGCCTAGGGTTCATACTTTCGCTAGTGCAAGTTCCCTCAACAATAATATCATAATTGGATCACATAACTATCCCTCAACATGCAACAAAGAGTCAGTCCAAAGTAACTAATAGCGGAGAACACGCGAAGAGATTATGGTAGGGTACGAAACCACCTCAAAGTTATTCTTTCCAATCAATCCGTTGGGCTATTCCTATAAGTGTCACAAACAGCCCTAGAGTTCGTACTAGAATAACACCTTAAGACACAAATCAATCAAAACCCTAATGTCACCTAGATACTCCAATGTCACCTCACATATCTGTGGGTATGATTATACGATATGCGTCACACAATCTCAGATTTATCTATTTAACCAACACAAAGGACCTCAAAGAGTGCCCCAAAGTTCTACCGGAGAATCACGACGAAAATGTGTGCCAACCCCTATGCATAGGTTCATGGGCGGAACCCGCAAGTTGATCACCAAAACATACATCAAGTGAATCACGAGGTATCCCATTGTCACCACAGATACGCACGTCAAGACATACATCAAGTGTTCTCAAATCTTTAAAGACTCAATCCGACAAGATAACTTCAAAGGGGAAACTCAATCCATTACAAGAGAGTAGAGGGGGAGAAAACATCATAGGATCCAAATATAATAGCAAACCTCGCGATACATCAAGATCGTATCACCTTAAGAACACGAGAGAGAGAGAGAGAGAGAGAGATCAAACACATAGCTACTGGTACATACCCTCAGCCCCGAGGGAGAACTACTCCCTCCTCGTCATGTGTGACGCCCCCGATTCAATCGTACACTAATCATGCACGCAAATGTGTACGATCAAGATCAGGGACTCACGGGAAGATATCACAACACAACTCTAAAACATAAATAAGTCATACAAGCATCATAATACAAGCCAGGGGCCTCGAGGGCTCGAATACAAGTGCTCGATCATAGATGAGTCAGCGGAAGCAACAATATCTGAGTATAGACATAAGTTAAACAAGTTGCCATAAGATGGCTAGCACAAACTGGGATACAGATCGAAAGAGGGGCAGGCCTCCTGCCTGGGATCCTCCTAACAACTCCTGGTCGTCGTTAGCGGGCTGCACGTAGTAGTAGGCACCTCCGGTGTAGTAGGAGTCATCGTCGACGGTGGCGTCTGGCTCCTGGACTCCAGCATCTGGTTGCGACAACTAGAAAGAAAGGAAAGGGGGAAAAGGGGGGAGAAAGCAACCGTGAGTACTCATTCAAAGTACTCGCAAGCAAGGAACTACACTACATATGCATGGGTATATGTGTAAGGAGGCCATATCGGTGGACTGAACTGCAGAATGCCAGAATAAGAGGGGGATAGCTAGTCATATCGAAGACTACGCTTCTGGCAGCCTCCCTCTTGCAGCATGTAGAAGAGAGTAGACTGAAGTCCTCCAAGTAGCATCTCCAAGTAGTATCGCATAGCATAATCCTACCCGGTGATCCTCCTCTCGTCGCCCTGTGGAAAAGCGATCACCGGGTTGTATCTGGCACTTGGAAGGGTGTGTTTTATTAAGTATCCGGTTCTACTTGTCATAAGGTCAAGGTATAACTCCAAGTCGTCCTATTACCGAAGATCACGGCTATTCGAATAGATTAACTTCCCTGCAGGGGTGCACCACATAACCCAACACGCTCGATCCCATTTGGCCGGACACACTTTCCTGGGTCATGCCCGACCTCGGAAGATCAACATGTCGTAGCCCCACCTAGGCAAAACAGAGAGGCCAGCACGCCGGTCTAAACCTAAGCGCACAGGGGTCTGGGCCCATCGCTCATAGCACACATGCACGTTGCGAGGGCGGCCGGAAGTAGACCTAGCCTAGTAGGCGTTCCAGTCCAATCCGGCGCGCGCCGCTCCATCGCTGACGTCTGAAGTGCTTCGGCTGATACCACGATGTCGGGATACCCATAACTACAACCATGTAGATGGTTAGTGCGTATAGACCAAATGGCCAGACTCAGATCAAATACCAAGATCTCGTTAAGCGTGTTAAGTATCCGCGAACGCCGACCAGGGCCAGGCCCACCTGTCTCTTAGGTGGTCTCAACCTGCCCTGCTGCTCCGCCACAAAGTAACAGTTGGGGGCCGTCGGGAACCCAGGCCCACCTCTACCGGGATGGAGCCACCTGTCCTTTCAGCCCCCTCGTCAGAATCACTTGTGGGTACTCCTCGAGCTGACCCGACTTTAGTCACCATCTGTATAGTATGAATGTATGTATAGTATATACCCGTGATCACCTCCCGAGTGATCACGGCCCAATAGTATAGCAAGCAGACTGACAAGGATGTAGGGCCAATGATGATAAACTAGCATCCTATACTAAGTATTTAGGATTGCAGGTAAGGTATCAACAGATGTAGCAACAATGTCAGGCTATGCATCAGAATAGGATTAACGGAAAGCAGTAACATGCTACACTACTCTAATGCAAGCAGTATAGAGAAGAATAGGCGATATCTGGTGATCAAGGGGGGGGCTTGCCTGGTTGCTCTGGCAAGAGAGAGGGGTCGTCAACACCGTAGTCGTACTGGGTAGCAGCGGCGTCGGTCTCGGTGTCTAGCGAGAGAAGACGGGGAAGAAACAATAAATATTTAAGCAAACAGATGCATAGCGATGCATGATATGATAAGTATCGGTGCTAGGGGTGCCCTAACGCAGTATGAGGTGATACCGGTGAAGGGGGGAAACATCCGGGAAAGTATCCCCGGTGTTTCGCATTTTCGGGCAGAGGAGCCGAAGGGAGAAAGTTGTGAGTTCGATAGGTTAGGGACGCGTGGCGGACGAACGGGCTGCGCATCCGGGTTCGTCTCGTCGTTTTGAGCAACTTTCATGTACAAAGTTTTTCCATCCGAGCTACGGTTTATTTTATATTAATTTTAAAAGATTTAATTCATTTTTAAGATTTATTTAATTATTTAAATTCCACATTATCCAGAATAGTGCACGCTGACGTCAGCATGACGTCAGCAGTCAACAGAGGCGTTGACTGGTCAACTGACATTTGGGTCCCATTCGTCATAGACTAACAAGTTAATTAGGGTTTAAGTTAAACTAATTACTGTTTAATTAAACTAACAGGTTAATTAGATTAATTAAATAGGATTAATTAACTTAATTAATTTAGTTAGTTAATTAATTAATTAATTAAATTTATTGTTAGTACTATTATTTTTCTATCTCCTTTTCTTTTTATAAAACGTTTTTGGGGGTGGGGCCCCCTGTCATTGGCCCCAAAGGGCCTTACCAGGCACGGGCATGCGAGCGCTGGGTTAGCGGGCGAACGGGCGCCGTTGCGGGCGCCCAACAGAGCACTGCGAGGCCGGCGGCGGGGCGTGGCGTGGCAACACGGGGAGGTGAGGACGTCGCGCCGCAGTTGCAGCGCCGCTGGTGGAGCGGTGAGGCGACGAGGTGGGGCGCAAGGCGAGGGGCGCCGTGGTTAGGTCGTCGGACGCAGGTGCGTGGTCAGGGCCGGATCGGGCGGCTGCGTGAGCAGACCGCGCCGGAGCAGCAGTGAGCAGGGGGGAGAGGCGCACGAGGCACGCTGCAAGCGGGCGCAAGGTGCGGCACGGCCGTGGCGCGATGGAGGCAAAGGACGCCGGCGGGGGCGCGCGCGAGCCGTGGCGAGGGCACGGGACTGCGGGGGAAGTGCGAGTCAGGGGAGGTCTGGGGCGCAGGCGACGCGCGGGTGCAGCAGAGGGCACCGACGACGTCGGGCGTGGGCGCGGTCTGGCGCGGTGTGCAGGGAGCGGGAACGGCACGGGCGGCGAGTGTGCGCATGCGGACGCGACGGCGGATCCACCAAGGAAGAAGAGGGGAAGGGAAGGGGGGCTCACATAGCCCTGTAGATGTGCTATAGCGGGCTCGGGGCGGCGCCGGAGCTCGGGCCGGCGGTGGTCGACGACGAGATAGCAACGTCGGGCGATGGCGTGCGACGGAGGCTGCTGGTCTTCGGGAAGGGCATCCGGTGCGCGATGTGGCACAGGAGGTTGGCGAGGTCGCTGGCGGGAGGTAGGAGGCGCACTAGGCGGGGTGGGATGCTGCCCTACCCAAGCACGGTTGTGCGGCGGCGCGTGTGGAGCGAGAGGATCGGGCTCGATCCAGATCCAGCGAGGGTGGGGGGGAGAACGAGAGAGAGACGTGGGGGAGTGGGGCGGTTGGGGACTAGGGTTCGGTTTGGTGGGGGGTCGGGGTGACCTAGTAGGGCGCCGGGGTGGGCCAGCCTTGTCGGCCTGATTGGCCCAGAGGCCAGCTGGGCCGTGGCCCAAAAGGGGGGGTTCTCCTCTTATTTTATTTTCTTTTTCTGTTTTGTATTTTCTTTCATTTATTTTTCCTTTTCTGTTTTATTTTACTTTTAATTTCTTTAGTTTTGTAAAATATGACAATAGCTCCGAAATTATGTCTCTGAATAACCCACGGCCTTAAAAAGTTTGGTGACTACATAAACTAGTTTAAAATTTGTTTATTAATTTAAAAGCATTCAAATAATTGTTTTGCTACTGTTTTATTTAGTTAAGTGCATTTAAACTCTTTATAAAGACTTGGTTTATCCATCAATATTACTTATGAATTATTTGGCACAAACCAAACATTTTTGTTTTATTGTGTGAAAACTTTTGTTGTATGCCATATTTGGAATTTCAATTTTGAATCGGTTCTTGAACTAACGAGGGATTAGCAACAGTAACGGAGGTGACGTGGCATCATTAGCAGAGTTTACTATAGCTTGATTATCCGGGCGTCACAATTCTCCTCCACTACAAGAAATCTCGTCCCGAGATTTAAGAGGGAGAGTAAGGGGGAGATCTGGTTACAAAACTCTAACAGATCTTCTCGGTTCTGGTTGCTCTTCTCAAAGAGGTCAATCCATTACGTTGATGCCTTCATTTCTCTGCTCCCGGTCATCATGATGAAGTCGTCCTCCTTTCTTTGGGAAATACCGTCGTACTTACAAATAGGTAAGGGGCTGCTCTAAAACGATAGAATGGTATAAGGGGAACTCATTTGGGGTTATTCCAGGGATGAACACATGAGTATATCTAGAGTTGAACAAATGAAACACCTTGAGAGACAAGTAAGAAGGTACCATAAGAAGTTTCATGCACACAGACAATCGTTCGTTGCCCGAAACAAAGTGTGAAAGGGGTTCAGAGCAACGGGAATAAGTATTGTGTTTCATCCCAGAAATGATGATCTCTGGAAGGTGGCTCGTGAGTTACATACGAAGCCAAGCGTGAGGAATAACTTTGGAAACAGGGGGTGTACAGGACAGTCAGGTTTCGATCCTGTGGAACTGTGGGTTATGGGCCCACCATGTGGTTTTTTTAATAGGAGCAGTGACATCTTGCACGGTCATGATAGCAAGGCATGTCAGAGAGTACCATGTCAGTTATGTCGGCAACAACATTGGTACCAAGGGCGAGGGTCGAAGAGAACCATTTTCCTGCTCGTTGAACGAGGCGGACTAATAGGCAAAGTTCTCATCCATCGGTGGCTACCAGAATGTCATCAACAATAGTAACAGGGTCTTGCTGACTGAACTGTACACCGAGGGGTTTACATAAGTACGAGAATAGTACTGCTTAGATCATATAGATCACAAGAAAGGTTAAACAGCCCAATGGAAGGGAAAATGTGTTCATCAGATTAAACAACAACGGAAAGGAAAATGTGTTAAAACACATATTTCAGGGGTATTTCCTTCCCAAGGACAAACAGAGCATGTTAACCATGACATGATATTAAGTAGAAAAGCCTCTAGGTGAGGGGAGAGAAATTTTCATGACATTATCCATACCACGGTGTTTGGATAACTGATAAAGAAAATTTAGCATTGTGCTTCAGATGTACTTATTGAAAACCGGAGTACCACAGACAAACTTTTGAGATAGCACTGGCATGGTATTCAAACAAAGGTCGGACTTTAGATACTCAATGGATCCATCAGGAACAGCTTATAAAATAGGTCTTACAATTTCCTCCAGGAAGAATGGTTATCCTTGCAAAAGAAATTATAACGATAGGTCCTCCACCCAGGGGGGGTGCTAGGCATGACATCATGTTACCGGGTCATCAAAGGTCCAACATCATAACTCTTGGAAAGTTGTCCCAACCATCATATCTGACCGAGATTCAGATCCGATTGGTGTCAGGATAACTCAGACTCAGGATGTCTGTGAAGAAAAGGTGCAACACATTTGACGAGTTGACATTGTAAGATTTTAAGGAAATGAACTATGGAAGCGAGTTCCGAAACAAGAGTTCATCATTTAACCAAGGAAAGGACGATGAGGTGGCTGATGGACTCAGTGACAATTCCTTAAGATTTCCAAAAGGATGGATTTCCACAATTATGTGAACAAGGGGATAACATTTGTCAGTTCAAATGATATAATGTTGTATGCTCTAGGAAAACATACACCATCAATCATTAGTTGAAAGGTGTGCCCGAAGTATGACCTTAGGCAGCAAGCTCAATGTTAGAGTGACGATTCAATAACCAACAGTCTAAGGACGAACTGTCGATCATTAACTTCAAAGCAATAGGGTTGCTAGAAGTACAGAACTCAAACAACATATGTAGCATATTGGTATCCTGGTTAAAAACAACATGGAACCAAGGAAGAATGGTGATGGTGAGAAGTATCATCATACCGAGAATTTCTAAGAGGTGGAGCAATTCTCGCGACCTTCTTATCACAAAAGATGGTAATACTCCAAGGTAGGACATACGACAAGTTGGATTACCAGGAACTCAAGGTATAACACAAAACAAGAACAAGTTTTGTGTTGGAGGGAATGCAAGAATGTTGTGGATGATAATTCAAATCATCGGGGTCAAAGGATGCTATTTCACATCATGAAATTGATTGATATCCTGGAAGAGCTCAAAATGTTGATCATGATCACGACACCTTTGTCGAGAGGTTTCATGAAGATATAATTGCTCATCGACAACATCAAGCAAGAGGAAGGATGGAGCGAAAAGTTATTGAAACCACGGATATAACACAATCTCGGAATCAAGCTTGATGTTCAAGGCAACATGATATGACGAGGAAAGTCGACGTAAGCTTAGCCCATCGTCAAAAAAAATTGTGCTCTGGGAATAAAGAGCAGGTAGCACAGTTAAAATTTAGCACGATAATGATATAGCCGGCCAGGCTAGGAGTGACTTGAAGGATTAATAAACTCATAAGCAACAAAGATTACTTAGAGTTATTGAACCGTAGTGCAGACTCGGTTCAGTTATCGGTGTCTATGAGTGTTTAATAACTCAGAGCCCGTGAACAATTGGAATCAGTGGGAAGGTAGCACTTGATGAAGAACTCATGAGAAGTTATGCAGTTCCATGATAATCTCGAGATACCAGGGGGTAATACTCGATGACATATCAAAGTAGAGGTTGGACCGGGGTATTGCTCTACAGAAGATAAGTGCTAAAACTTGCACAAGAAATGGTATTTAAAAGAGAACATGATCGGAACCACGATTGCAAAAGGCCAGATCTCTGATATAAGATGAACTTATACCAAAGGAATAATTAATTTAAGAGAAGCTTTAATGATAAGATCTACATCGTGTCCATGGGCATGAACACAAGTTCAAGGTCGACTCCCACTTCTCCAATGCATAACCTTTCATTCACTTCTCACGTTCGATGAAGTTGCAGTTTTGAAATTTTATCTGGCGAAGCACCAGAAGAGTATGATTCGTGAAAACTTTTGGGTTCACACGGTTTAGAGAAGGCATATGTTCAACCCATAGGGGCTTCTTAGAAACATATACCACAAGTTTCAAGAGTAAATAACACAAGCCCGAAAACAGAGCATGGTTGGCCAAGCAAAGGATACAACTTAACAAAGGCATTATGTATCAGGGGAAGAACTCACAAAGTGATCAAATGTGAAGGACACTATCGGATAACAATCCAACAAAGGACTTGATGGTCCACAAAGGATCTGATGTGAGTAACGATACTCAACCAGAAGAGGAAGGAATGCAAATGCAACAGGTTATGGAACCATCTGAATAATCCAAAGCTTAGATGCAAAGGAATTATGATTTCCAAAACAAAAGATCAGAAGCAGACGTTCTGATCAAGGATGGATCAATTAAATATACCATAGGCACAATTCGACGACAAATAGTTTGGTCGAGAACCAGCTCATGTTCAAAATGACGTCTGAGCCGGAAAGATAATCCTAGGACTCCACTGATGATTGCGAACATTCACAACGTATTGAATCAACAGACTCAAAAATGATGGTGACAAAGGATGCCAATATGATTACTATACTTATGGGATTAATCATAATGAAAGCAAACAAGAAATTCCAGAGAAATAGGTTGCTGAGGATTTTTGGAATTTCGAATGGTATTTCGAAGACTTTTGTGTAACACATGAACAACTGGGGGATGAGCGGATACTCGATAAGTGCGAGAATCAACCGTAGGGGTATTCAGGTGACAAAGAACAGCAAGGAAGTAAGCTCAAAGGATTATCGAAACAACGACGAGTGTTTCGAGGTATCTGGTAATAACAAGACCAACTGGGATGAATGTAAGAATAACAACTGCAAGTAGTTATCCATAAGGGTTGACGGTGGAAGGGGAATTGCAAATGCGATGAACATAAGTTCTCGGGTTAATAGCGGAGAGTATCTTCAGGGTCTTCACGTGCCGCAGACGATCATCATTAATAAGGGGCTCTCCGGGTGAAAGTGATAACGAGATCCTAATGTTAGATTTAGCAAAAATCATTTAACCCGAATAGAAGAGAGATCAGAGTCCCAGAGTATAGGTCGAGGAATAAAAGATCCTAATACCACCCAATTGGCGACGTGGGCCCATGGGCCGCACAGCCAAGTTAGTAAAACAATTTTCATCGACTAGACTCAACTTCTGCCAAGGAGTTGGAAAGGGGGATTCCTACAGGCAGTCGGCTCTGATACCAACTTGTGACGCCCCCGATTCAATCGTACACTAATCGTGCACGCAAATGTGTATGATCAAGATCAGGGACTCACGGGAAGATATCACAACACAACTCTAAAACATAAATAAGTCATACAAGCATCATAATACAAGCCAGGGGCCTCGGGGGCTCGAATACAAGTGCTCGATCATAGACGAGTCAGCGGAAGCAACAATATCTGAGTACAGACATAAGTTAAACAAGTTGCCATAAGATGGCTAGCACAAACTGGGATACAGATCGAAAGAGGCGCAGGCCTCCTGCCTGGGATCCTCCTAACTACTCCTGGTCGTCGTCAGCGGGCTGCACGTAGTAGTAGGCACCTCCGGTGTAGTAGGAGTCATCGTCGACAGTGGCGTCTGGCTCCTGGACTCCAGCATCTGGTTGCGACAACCAGAAAGAAAGGAAAGGGGAAAAAAGGGGGGAGAAAGCAACCGTGAGTACTCATCCAAAGTACTCGCAAGCAAGGAACTACACTACATATGCATGGGTATATGTGTAAGGAGGCCATATCGGTGGACTGAACTGCAGAATGCCAGAATAAGAGGGGGATAGCTAGTCCTATCAAAGACTATGCTTCTGGCAGCCTCCGTCTTGCAGCATGTAGAAGAGAGTAGACTGAAGTCCTCCAAGTAGCATCTCCAAGTAGCATCGCATAGCATAATCCTACCCGGCGATCCTCCTCTCGTCGCCCTGTGGAAAAGCGATCACCGGGTTGTATCTGGCACTTGGAAGGGTGTGTTTTATTAAGTATCCGGTTCTACTTGTCATAAGGTCAAGGTATAACTCCAAGTCGTCATGTTACCGAAGATCACGGCTATTCGAATAGATTAACTTCCCTGTAGGGGTGCACCACATAACCCAACACGCTCGATCCCATTTGGCCGGACACACTTTCCTGGGTCATGCCCGGCCTCGGAAGATCAACACGTCGCAGCCCCACCTAGGCAAAACAGAGAGGCCAGCACGCCGGTCTAAACCTAAGCGCACAGGGGTCTGGGCCCATCGCCCATAGCACACCTGCACGTTGCGAGGGCGACCGGAAGCATACCTAGCCTAGCAGGCGTTCTAGTCCAATCCGGCACACGCCGCTCCGTCGCTGACGTCTGAAGTGCTTCGGCTGATACCACGACGTCGGGATACCCATAACTACTCCCACGTAGATGGTTAGTGCGTATAGACCAAATGGCCAGACTCAGATCAAATACCAATATCTCGTTAAGCGTGTTAAGTATCCACGAACGCCGACCAGGGCCAGGCCCACCTGTCTCCTAGGTGGTCTCAACCTGCCCTGCCGCTCCGCCACAAGGTAACAGTCGGGGGCCGTCGGGAACCCAGGCCCACCTCTACCGGGATGGAGCCACCTGTCCTTTCAGCCCCCTCATCAGAATCACTTGTGGGTACTCCTCGAGCTGACCCAACTTTAGTCACCATCTGTATAGTATGAATGTATGTATAGTATATACCCGTGATCACCTCCCGAGTGATCACGGCCTAATAGTATAGCAAGCAGACTGACAAGGATGTTGGGCCAATGATGATAAACTAGCATCTTATACTAAGTATTTAGGATTGCAGGTAAGGTATCAACAGATGTAGCAACAATGTCAGGCTATGCATCAGAATAGGATTAACGGAAAGCAGTAACATGCTACACTACTCTAATGCAAGCAGTATAGAGAAGAATAGGCGATATCTGGTGATCAAGGGGGGGGGGGCTTGCCTGGTTGCTCTGGCAAGAGAGAGGGGTCGTCAACACCGTAGTCGTACTGGGTAGCAGCGGCGTCGGTCTCGGTGTCTAGCGAGAGAAGACGGGGAAGAAACAATAAATATTTAAGCAAACAGATGCATAGCGATGCATGATATGATAAGTATCGGTGCTAGGGGTGCCCTAACGCAGTATGAGGTGATACCGGTGAAGGGGGGAAACATCCGGGAAAGTATCCCTGGTGTTTCGCGTTTTCGGGCAGAGGAGCCGAAGGGGGAAAGTTGCGAGTTCGACAGGTTAGGGACGCGTGGCGGACGAACGGGCTGCGCATCCGGGTTCGTCTCGTCGTTCTGAGCAACTTTCATGTACAAAGTTTTTCCATCCGAGCTACGGTTTATTTTATATTAATTTTAAAAGATTTAATTCATTTTTAAGATTTATTTAATTATTTAAATTCAACATTATCCAGAACAGTGCATGCTGACGTCAGCATGATGTCAGCAGTCAACAGAGGCGTTGACTGGTCAACTGACATTTGGGTCCCATTCGTCATAGACTAACAAGTTAATTAGGGTTTAAGTTAAACTAATTACTGTTTAATTAAACTAACATGTTAATTAGATTAATTAAATAGGATTAATTAACTTAATTAATTTAGTTAGTTATTTAATTAATTAATTAAATTTATTGTTATTACTATTATTTTTCTATCTCCTTTTCTTTTTATAAAACGTTTTTGGGGGGTGGGGCCCCTTGTCATTGGCCCCAAAGGGCCTTAACGGGCACGGGCATGCGAGCGCTGGGTTAGCGGGCGAACGGGCGCCGTTGCGGGCGCCCAACAGAGCACTGCGAGGCCAGCGGCAGGGCGTGGCGTGGCAACACGGGGAGGTGAGGACGGCGCGCCGGAGTTGCAGCGCCGCTGGTGGAGCGGTGAGGCGACGAGGTGGGGCGCAAGGCGAGGGGCGCCGTGGTTGGGTCGTCGGACGCAGGTGCGCGGTCAGGGCCGGACCGGGCGGCTGCGCGGGCAGACCGCGCCGGAGCAGCAGTGAGCAGGGGGGAGAGGCGCACGAGGCACGCTGCAAGCGGGCGCAAGGTGCGGCGCGGCCGTGGCGCGATGGAGGCAAAGGACGCCGGCTGGGGCGCGCGCGAGCCGTGGCGAGGGCACGGGACTGCGGGGGAAGTGCGAGTCAGGGGAGGTCTGGGGCGCAGGTGACGCGCGGGTGCAGCAGAGGGCACCGACGACGTCGGGCGCGGGCGCGGTCTGGCGCGGTGTGCAGGGAGCGGGAACGGCACGGGCGGCGAGTGTGCGCATGCGGACGCGACGACGGATCCACCAAGGAAGAAGAGGGGAAGGGAAGGGGGCTCACATAGCCCTGTAGATGTGCTATAGCGGGCTCGGGGCGGCGCCGGAGCTCGGGCCGGCGGTGGTCGACGACGAGACAGCAGCGTCGGCCGATGGCGCGCGACGGAGGCAGCTGGTCTTCGGGAAGGGCATCCGGTGCGCGATGTGGCACAGTAGGTTGGCGAGGTCGCTGGCGGGAGGTAGGAGGCGCACTAGGCGGGGTGGGATGCTGCCCTGCGTGAGCACGGTTGTGCGGCGACACGTGTGGAGCGAGGGGATCGGGCTCGATCCAGATCCAGCGAGGGTGGGGGGGAGAACGAGAGAGAGACGTGGGGGAGTGGGGCGGTTGGGGACTAGGGTTCGGTTCGGTGGGGGGTCGGGGTGACCTAGTAGGGCGCCGGGGTGGGCCGGCCTTGTCGGCCTGATTGGCCCAGAGGCCAGCTGGGCCGTGGCCCAAAAGGGGGGGTTCTCCTCTTATTTTATTTTCTGTTTCTGTTTTGTATTTTCTTTCATTTATTTTTCCTTTTATGTTTTATTTTACTTTTAATTTCTTTAGTTTTGTAAAATATGACAATAGCTCCTAAATTATGTCTCTAAATAACCCACGGCCTTAAAAAGTTTGGTGACTACATAAACTAGTTTAAAATTTGTTTATTAATTTAAAAGCATTCAAATAATTGTTTTGCTACTGTTTTATTTAGTTAAGTGCATTTAAACTCTTTATAAAGACTTGGTTTATCCATCAATATTACTTATGAATTATTTGGCACAAACCAAACATTTTTGTTTTATTGTGTGAAAACTTTTGTTGTATGCCATATTTGGAATTTCAATTTTGAATCGGTTCTTGAACTAACGAGGGATTAGCAACAGTAACGAAGGTGACGTGGCATCATTAGCAGAGTTTACTGTAGCTTGATTATCCGGGCGTCACAGAGAGCACCGGGATGATGAAGATGGCCACGGGAGAGGGATCTCCCCCTCCGGCAGGGTGCCGGAACGGTTCTAGATTGGTTTTCGGTGGCTACGGAGGCTTCTGGCGGCGGAACTCCCGATCTATTATGCTCTCTGGAAGTTTTAGGGTATATGGAGATATATAGGCAGAAGAAGTATGTCAGGGGGGCCACAAGGGGCCCACGAGAGTGGAGGGCGCGCCCTAGGGGGGTGGGCGCGCCCCCCTACCTCGTGTCCTCCTCGAAGCTTCCCTTACGTGCACTTCAAGTCTTCTGGGCTTCTTTCCTTCCAAAAATAAGTTCCGTGAAGTTTCAGGTTAATTGGACTCCGTTTGATTTTCCTTTGCTTCGAAACCCTAAAACAAGGTAAAAACAGAAACTGGCACTGGGCTCTGGGTTAATAGGTTAGTCCCAAAAATGATATAAAAGTGTATAATAAAGCCCATAAACATCCAACACAGTAGATAATATAGCATGGAGTAATCAAAAATTATAGATACGTTGGAGACGTATCAGGGTCCCGAACTGTGTGTCTGAGGATAGAAGGTTACAGGAGACAGGGACATGATGTTTACCCAGGTTTGGGCCCTCTTGATGGAGGTAATACCCTACTTCCTGCTTGATTATCTTGGATGGATAGGGGGTTTACAATAGTTGATCTACCTTGAGATCGTAATGGCTGAACCCTAGATGTCTAGCCTGTATGATTATCATTACCCTAACGTACTAAACCCTCCGGTTTATATAGACACCGGAGGGACCTAGGGTTATACAGAGTCGGTTTGCAGAGGGAGGAATCTTCATATCCGAATGCCAAGCTTACCTTCCATGCAAAAGAGAATCCTATCCGGACACGGGAAGAAGTCTTCCGTTGTATCTTCATGGCCCATTAATCTGGCCCATGTCACATAACCCAGACACCGGAGGACCCCTTAATCCAGGACTCCCTCACCAGGATTTTCTCAGTTCTCATGACATTCGTTTGAGGACAATAACGATGGAAGGATATGCATCCAACCAGGCAAACAGAAGCTTTATCACATTCTTCCTGTTGAATGCGAGGTTACTATTGTCCATGAGGCTTAAGTTTTACAGCAAGAGATTTCTCATGGACAGACACATTGAATAGCAAAAAAGAAGTTTCACGTGGACAAATGGGCTTCTAAACATGCTCGGCTTCTATTTACAACAAACTGTAGCCATCCTCCAATAAATTTTTTGCACTAGATGTTGATTTTATGGATCAGACCGATCCATTTGTTTGTGACTGCGAAAAAGAGTGGTTGGGTTAGATGTTATTGCCATGTTCAATCTGGGTTTTGTCTAAATATGATGAAGAATTAATCATTGGGCTTTTTGTACCATTTGTAAGCTTGAGTTGCATGTTGTTGCCCTCGTACTCCCCTTCGCCTGCCACTACACTGTTGCATCTTCCATGGCTCCTATTCCTTCCAGTTCGAGGCCTCGTCGTCGTTCTCCGCCTTGGTTCGCTTGCTATGCCCACCGCCGTCTGGCGTTGCCAACATGGTCAACAACCGAGAGGAATCAGGGGATGGTTGTACGTGGAGAGGCTGACAGTAGGGACCCACCAGGGTCATTGCATTACACAAGCATGTGCCTCGTTATTACAAGCCAAAAAAAATACTTCCTCCTAATTGTTTGACAACTAGGTCCCACGTCATTGTCAATGTAGTCAATAAACGAGAAAATTACACAACGAGCGGATAACACCAGGGACCCAGCAGCTCGCCCAGTTGGTTTTTGGTTTTAGAGACAGAGCTCAACTGCGCGCTGTGCGGGGGCTGTGGCCCATCTAGCCCATGCTTACGCTTTTATTTAAGCACATGACAAGCCCAGTTGATATACTTTTTCTTTCTGTAAATGGATAGCCCAGTTCTTTTGTTTTGGTAAATAGCCAACCGAGGTCTACTTACTTTTCTCAACCCTGCTGGGCTGCAAATCTTTCAAGACGAGGAGGGATGTAAGTAGTAAGAAATTGGCTTCCCTAGAAAATAGGCTATAAGTTGTAAGAAATGTGTTGTAAATTTTTGAACCAAATCCAACCGGAAATTATATTAAAATATCAATTTTTTTCTGGATTTCTCTACTCTTATAAAAAGCAGAGTTGATGATGATGGTATGCCTACCATCCTGCAATATAGGCCGTCCAATCTATATCTAACGGATAGGAAGGAAATTATGACAATTTACCCGCACTCCTCTTCACATTTGCAGAAGTGTGTAACACCTCATATGTAACTTTTCCCAATTTGGCAATACATCCATCTTGTTCGTCATCAATTCCTAGTGGTTTCATCTTTTCGGTTTCCTATTTGGGTATTGTTTTGTTTCTCATTGCATTGTTTTGTCTTGTCTTGTCATTAATTGTTGCATCATGGCCTCCTCACATGTTACATTATGCTTGGTGTGAGTTCTTACATGTTGTGTTGTTGCATGCTTCATGCATTTGGTCTTGCATCATCACCTCCATCTTCCACCCATTCCTTGCTTTCATTTTGAAAGATCATATATCCTCACCCCATTAATGCCCATCTCTTCCTCATAAATCTTTCTACCTGTCCTAAACACCCCTGCCAATTCCATCAAATTTTAAGTTGTTTTGGTTAGGTTTTAAAATAGCTCAAGTTTGATCTATATTCACACTTGACTTATTTTCTTACTTCTAAAAGTATCCAAGACAATTTATTCAAATAGAGCACTATCTCAGGTTCATGAGAATATTTTTTATTTTTATTGTGCCCCATTCCTTTGACCCTGGCCTTTTCAGTTTATTTTCCGTTTGAATAAAATATCAAAGAAAAGAAAAGGGCTCACCTCTGCTTACCTGGGCCGGCCTCCCTGCGCGCAAGCCGCCGCAGCCCAGCAGCAGCAAACCGCACCCCAACCACATCGGCCTCCTTCCGCACGGACCGGCCAAACTGCACTCCAGCAGGCCCAGCCCGTGCACCCCTAACCCTCGATCCCCATCTCTCCTTCCTCTCCCTCTCATCCTCCCTCCAGCATCGCCAGAGAGGAGCAGAGCGCACACGCTGCCCGATCCCATCTCCCTCTCGATCTCTCCCTCACTCACTGCCTCTCCTTCCCTCGTCCTCCTCCCAACACTCGCACACAGAGGAGCAGCGTCCCATGCCCGATCCCCCTTGTCCCCTACCTTGGCCTCCAGCCATGGCGCCCGCACCGATGACTCTGCAGGCCGTTGCCCTATTGTCATGTCCCGACACAGCTGCATGTCGCCGGATCCCGTCCGCTGCGACCGGGAGCACCGCAGCCCTCGACCCGCCTCGTCGTCGTCCATGGCCATACCTTCGCCAAGTGCCAGCGCAGCCTCGTCGCATCCTGCTGTCTCCGGCGCCGCACCACCGGAGCTGCTCCTTCCCCGCGACCCCGAGCCCCAAGCGCCACCTCGTCTCCCTGCTTCGTCCGGCCGCCGCGTCGCCATGCTCCAGCGCCGCTTCGAGCTCGTCATCCTCGACCTCCATGTCGTCCCGGAGTCCCTTGCCGTTGCTGCACGGTCCAGCCCAGACATCCACCTCGCCATGCTCCTGCTTCCTCTCCAGCGCGCCAGCCCAGCCTTCGACCTCCCCTGCAAGCTCTCGCCGCCATGCCGAGTCCTGCTGCCGCTGTTGCTTCGCTGTAGAGCTCCGCCGCGTCAAGTACCCCTGCTTTCGAGCGACAGGACGGGTTCCTGTGCCCGCGCTGACTTCCCGGTCACAAGCCTCCATGTGGCTTCACCGTTCTCCCGAGGTCCTTGTGCTGCTTCATTTAGGACCATCAAGATCGGCAAGGTCGACTACAGGGACACCAAGTACCACGACATCGAAGACCCGAACTCCATCAAAAACCAGTACTCAAAGAACCTAGGGCGCGTCAAGTTCCATTTCAAAGATGTTCAACTACATCCGATGTGGATTTCGACAAGTACCACGACACCCGGAGCCCTCGGACCCGTCAGGTTCGACAACCTTCGGGTGTATCACTACCGTCGCCCCGAAGACGTTGGAGTCATCAAGTACCTCTCCGAACGAACATGGACGAATACCGTCGCAAGAACGGGACCGGCAAGTCCGAAGACCCCAAGTACCACGACATCGATGACATGAACATCTACGGAATGTGTACGACTACGCTATGTGACGCCAAGTTCGATGACGACCGTGTACCACTACCGCTCCACGAACATGAACGACTACTTCCTCTTCGACTCGTGAACCTCTACTTCCACTATGATCCGAGAGTACCACTACTTCCACTATGAATTCGAACTGCCGCAAAAACGCACGTTTCAAAGGTATAACGTCGAGGCGACCGTTCGAGAACGAATGCTTGTGATGTGATGTATGAGATGATCGCGGTTGCACCGTGTCCGAGTTGTTCTTTGCGAGTTCCTCGTTGCCTTGCCATCGACATGTGGGAACCCGGTATCCGGGAGCACCCCATCATCTTGCATGACACACTCACACCCACTTCCTTTTGCACCGGTATCCCTGTGAGCTACTGGATCATCGGAATGTTGCCGTGGCATCATTTTCGGATTCTTTGCTGTGGCACCCCTTTCGTTTCCGCCACGATGACAAATGCCTCATATCTTATCATGTCAACATTTTCATAAAAACTTGCATAAAACTTGAACATGTCATCTGCATCATGATAATAACATTTAAAATGGTTAACATTGTTGTTGCATTAAATTGCTTAAGCACATGAGGATTTACCAGAATTGTTGTTTGATGTTTTTTCGGCCTCATTTAAAATGCCTAACTCTGTACTTTACTTATGCTTCACCTCTTTCCATGCTTACCAACATTTGATATTGTTGAGTACCTAACCGGGAGTGAACTAAATAAATGGATGTGGTGCTTCGTCAATATGCAACTCGTTGCATATTGAGCTCCAATTAACTCATATTGAGCCATGCCTCATTAAACCGGACATGCATCATACTTGGTTGTGCATCATGCCATGATTTTGTCATGGTCGTTTACCATGTTGTTTGCTTCTTTCTGGTGTTGCTTCTTCGGGTTAGTTCTGATAACGTCACATTTGTGAGGATCCGTTCGACTACGTCTGTTTGTCTTCTTCATGGACTCGTTCTTCTTCCTTGCAGAATTTCAAGAAAGATGACCATACCCTCGAAATCACTTCTATCTTTGCTTGCTAGTTGGTCGCTCTATTGCTATGCCACGCTACCTACCACTTCCTATATCATGCGTCCCATATTGCCATGTCAAACCTCTAACCCACCTTTCCTAACAAACCGTTGTTTGGCTATGTTACCGCTTTTGCTCAGCCCCTCTTATAGCGTTACTAGTTGCAGGAGAAGATGAAGTTTGTTCCTTGTTGGAACATGGATATTGTTGGGATATCATTACTATCTCTTATTTACTTTAATGCACCTATATACTTGGTAAAGGGTGGAAAGCTCGGCCTTATGCCTGGTGTTTTGTTCCACTCTTGCCGCCCTAGTTTCCGTCATACCGGTGTTATGTTCCTTGATTTTGCGTCCCTTACGCGGTTGGGTCTTATGGGAACCCCTTGAGAGTTCGCTTTGAATAAAACTCCTTCAGCAAGGCCCAACCTTGGTTTTACATTTTCCTAACAACCTATCACCTACCCTTGGGTTCTGTAGACTCAAGGGTCATCTTATTTTAACCCCCCCCCCCACCCGGGCCAGTGCTTCTCTAAGTGTTGGTCCGAACTAGAGCCCCTTGCAGCGCCACCTCGGTGAAACTTGAGGGTTGGTTTTAGTTGTACGGATTGCTCATCCGGTGTTGCCCTGAGAACGAGATATGTGCAGCTCCTATCGGGATGTCGGCGCATCGGGCAGTTTTGCTGGTCTTGTTTTACCATTGTCGAAATGTCTTGTAACCGGGATTCCGAGTCTGATCGGGTCTTCCTGGGAGAAGGAATATCCTTCGTTGACTGTGAGAGCTTGTGATGGGCTAAGTTGGGACACCCCTGGAGGGTTTTGAACTTTCAAAAGCCATGCCCGCGGTTATGTGGCAGATGGGAATTTGTTAATATCCGGTTGTAGAGAACTTGACACTTCACTTAATTAAAATGCATCAACCGCGTGTGTAGCCATGATGGTCTCTTTTCGGCAGAGTCCGGGAACAGAACACGGTCTTGTGTTATGCTTGAACAAGTAGTTTCAGGATCACTTCTTGATCATTTCTAGCTTCACAACCGTTGCTTTGCTTCTCTTCTCGCTCTTATTTGCATATGTTAGCCACCATATATGCTTAGTGCTTGCTGCAGCTCCACCCCATTACCCCTTTCCTACCCATAAGCTTAAATAGTCTTGATCTCGCGGGTGTGGGATTGCTGAGTCCTCGTGACTCACAGATACTTCCAAACAGTTGCAGGTGCCGATGATACCAGTGCAGGTGACGCAACGGAGCTCAAGTGGGAGCTCGATGAAGATCGTGTTTGTTGTCTTGTTTCGTTTCCTGTTGATCAGTAGTGGAGCCCAGTCGGGTCGATCGGGGATCTAGCATTGGGGTTGTCTGCTTTTATTTTGGTTCCGTAGTCGGACCGTGATTGTATTCTGATGATGTATGTTTAACTTTTATTTGTGTGAAGTGGTGATTGTAAGCCAACTCTTTATCCCTTTCTATTCAGTACATGGGATTGTGTGAAGATTACCCCTCTTGCGACAAATCTACCATGCGGCTATGCCTCTAAGTCGTGCCTTGACACGTGGGAGATATAGCCGCATTGTGGGTGTTACAAGTTGGTAATCAGAGCCTTCCCTGACTTAGGAGCCCCTGCTTGATCAAATCGCTGACGTTGTTGAGTCTAGAACAAAATGTTTTGAGTCTTAGGATTATATATATTGGAGAGTAGGATTCTTTTTACTCCTCGGTCCTTTCGTCGCTCTGGTGAGGCCTCCTGACGTAGAGTTTTGACTCTTCTCTCCTCAAATTTCACGAAAAAATTAGGATCACGCGGGTATCTTGGAATCGTCCTGTTGGTTTTGTGACGAGAACATTGTTCTTGGTGCCTCCTGACATTTAGGGGTTGTGGTAGTGTCCCGGGGAGTTGAGCTCTGAGGTGTTGTCGTCACAATTTTATCGTTGCAGTTCTGGAATACCTGAGTTTCGCCGACATCGAAAATCTCCTTTATGTAGTTGTTGGTGAGATAACCTCGATGCCACCCAGTACTGGGGTGGGAGTTCGGGAGTATTGCCATAACTTGTATAACGGATGCTTTTCGAAGGTTGAGGTACATGATTTCCGAAGGTTTCTTGGTTATGTGTTGAAGGATGGATACAGCTGGATGTAGGGATTGCTAGTTGTGGTGAGATATTATGATTCCCCTATATCCCCAACACCTGATCGCATAACTAGAAAGTTTCGGGAGTTTATAAGTGGGAATTCGAGTATCACGTAGGATATCCTTCCAACAGACACATGATACGATATGGGATCTATCATATGTTTGTTTCGGCTTATTCTGCAAGCCAATCTTTGTTTTGTTTTGAGTTGTGGTATTCAAGTTGCTTCGAAGTCAAATGTTGATTCCATACCTTTTCCAAGCAGTGTTCTCATATTTCTATGTGAATACTAATCTTTTCGATCATCGAGATGGTCATATTAATTCTTTTCCAACCGGCGTGCTTCTCTTTGAGATGATCCCATCATTCTCCCCATCTGTAAGATCAATTATCAGTTATTCTCAATGGTGTTTGTTTCATCCGTCCCAAGTTGTCTTTATTTTTTCCCGCCCTCCTACCCTTTCCTACAAGGACTCGGATTTCTTAATCAACTATCCATCTTATTGATGGGAAATCTCTCCATTCTTTTCTTTCAATGTTTTATCCAGTATTTCTCATGAAGATGCTCTACAAGTTCATCATTCTTCGTTCTCTTTCTCCTCTGATGGATTCAATTCAAGCTTTGTCGATCATATCTTTTCCTCGTTTCAAACATTTTCTCATGCCGGTGCACCTCTTAATCATCCACTTCTCGCTATTCAATTGTTCCAGAGTGCTGAAAATATCTCAGAAGATTCAAGTTTTCCATTCTCAATTCGTTCAAGTTCTTTTGAGGATGTTATCTCATTCAAGCCATTTAAATCAACCAGTGCATTACCTCTTCCTAAGCAATCGTTCAACGGTGTTTCTTTTGAGTGGGCCCTAACCCACAGGTCTTTCCGAGGATCTTACCTGACTCTTCTAATTTTTCCGGAGTTATCCTCAAATTCATTTCAAAGTTTTACGTAAGAATTATTTGTCATCAGTCAAATGTCTTTCTTGAAGATCTGTCAAATTATTGTCATTGTCGGTTCAACCTTTCTAATTTTCATCCCGGAGTATCTCAACAATGCATGGTGGTGTTTCTCGTCGTCATTCTCGGGTTTGTGAAGATCGAAGAAGAGTTTCTCTTAAATCTTGCTCCATTCTCTTCAAGATTCATGATTCTAGCTTGATGCCATCCTCTCATAATTACTTTTGATTGTGAGAATTCTTTTCACCCATCTAAAGCAATTCATGAGTCTTTTCAATTTGTTTCTCCGGAGCACATCATCTCAGAATTATTCATTCCAGCTTTCAGCTCTTGTTCTCCAAATCTTATCGGCGCATCATACAAGTATTCTCTATTCAGCTCATGTTCTATTCGGTCCCATGTATTTATATTCTCTCAAGCATCTTCGTTATTTTTATAATTCTTCCCGGTGATTCGTTCTCTTCTCTTCATTCGTTTTCAATTCTTAAGGTGGTTCATTCAAGATTTCTCTTCCTTCGTTATCATATATGTTTATTCGTTGGTTAAATCCTACCGGTGCCTCGTCGATACCTTCCCAAGTTTACGCAATATCTATCTTAATCCTTTCTACGAGAATAAGTAGTATGTCAAATCCGTGATTGTCATCAATCTAAATTGATGAAGGGTAAGCATAATGTAATTCTTATTCTTGTTTCATCGAGTAAATTCAATTCCTTATTCCAGAGGTTCATCGAAACTCTTGATTTCATTTGTTCATCTTTCTTTCCGAAGTTCCAAGTTTTTCTCGGTTATATCATCGCGAAGCTCCATCTAAATCATCACAAGGTTTCACCTCGTGTTTTGAACTTCTCTTTCCTTTCGTTTGATCATTCTTTTGTTACCGGAGTTCTTCTTGGATGCTCTACATGGTGGTTCGTCAAGGATTCTTTTCATTCTTCAATTGTTCTTCAAGATTTATCTCGGAGTGATTGATCCGCCAAGCTAGATACTCAAAATTAAACGTGGTGCAAAACACATGTTTTGTTTTGAGGAGTTCAAGTATTCTTCATCTTGCATTCCGAAGTGCAGTCCTTCCTACCTTATCTTTTGAGGTGGTGTTATGTCATTTTTGACAATTTCTTTGTGTTTCAGGATTCAACAGTTGTGAATAATGAGATAGTTAAACCCATCAATTTCTTCGAGCATGAGCTTTTCTCAATCCATCAATCTCTTCTTTGGAGTTATCTTGGGTTATATTTCACCTAAAGCTGTCCCTAAGGATTATTGCTATTTATGGTGCTTGTAAATGACCCAAGTTCTTCATTTATCCTCCCGGTGATATAAGTTTCTCGCCTCCTTGTTGATATCAATCCAATCTATTGTTTCCGTTAGTGGCAGAATTTCGCCTCAATTTTGAGATGTCTCCCGTTAGCCCACATCAAGCTTATGCTTTCTTTGTTGATAATCCAAAAACCCTGTTATAACCTTCTTGGAAGGGTGCCTTCCAAGCTCATTTGTGGCAGAAGTTGTCATTTTCTTCTAAATTCTTTCCTTTCCAATGATCCAACTTCTATTCTTCCGTTCCAGAGGCATTGTGATGTTGCTCTCTTCACTCATCATCTCAGATTGTGAGGACCATGTTCTTTGCGTGCTTATCCATTTAACAGGAGTGTTGTGCCCTCTTTTCAAGTTATCTCATCTTATCAAGTTTTACCTCCCTTCGCAACCGGAGTGTTGTCGTAATTGATCTTTATCGTTCCTTGTACATCTCGTTTCTACCGGAATGCTTGCTTGTACTTCTTGTCCATGGTACCCCTTTTCTTATGTCTTTCAACCTACAAGGTTCTTCTATGTTCCTTGTTCCTCTTTTCTAACGAATTGTTTTCAACTTTGTTCATCTTCGTTGTATTCTTTATTCCTTTCTATTTGTTCAACCTCGTAAGGTTCTTTGGTTTCACTCATTTGTCAAAGAAGCAACTTAGTTTTACCTCTTCTCTTCCTCTTCTATTTTCCCTCCGGTGCCATCCCAGATCTCGGGACGAGATCCTCTTGTAGTGGTGGAGTGTTGTGACACCCCATATGTAACTTTTCCCAATTTGGCAATATATCCATCTTGTTCGTCATCAATTCCTAGTGGTTTCATCTGTTCGGTTTCCTATTTGGGTTTTGTTTGTTTCTCATTGCATTGTTTTGTCTTGTCTTGTCATTAATTGTTGCATCATGGCCTCCTCACATGTTGCATTATGCTTGGTGTGAGTTCTTACATGTTGTGTTGTTGCATGCTTCATGCATTTGATCTTGCATTATCACCTCCATCTTCTATCCATTCCTTGCTTTCATTTTGAAAGATCATATATCTTCACCCCATTAATGCCCATCTCTTCCTCATAAATCTTTCTACTTGTCCCAAACCCCCCTGCCAATTCCATCAAATTTTAAGTTGTTTTGGTTATGTTTTGAAATAGCTCAATTTTGATCTATATTCACACTTGACTTATTTTCTTACCTCTAAAAACATCCTAGACAATTTATTCAAATAGAGCACTATCTCAGGTTCATGAGAATATTTTTATTTTTATTGTGTCCCTTTCCTTTGACCCTGGCCTTTTTAGTATATTTTCCATTTGAAGAAAATATCAAAGAAAAGAAAAGGGCTCACCTCTGCTTACCTCGGCCGGCCTCCCTGCATGCAAGCCGCCGCAGCCCAGTAGCAGCAGACCGCACCCCAGCCACATGGGCCACCTTCCTCACAGACCGGCCCAGCTGCGCTCCAGCAGGCCTAGCCCGCGCGCCCCTAACCCTCGATCCCCATCTCTCCTTCCTCTCCCTCTCATCCTCCCTCCAGCGCCGCCAGAGAGGAACAGAGCACACGCACTGCCCGATCCCATCTCCCTCTTGATCTCTCCCTCACTCGTTGCCTCTCCTTCCCTCGTCCTCCTCCCAGCACTCACACGCAGAGGAGCAGCGTCCCATGCCCGATCCCCCTTGTCCCCTACCTTGGCCTCCGGCCATGGCGCCCGCACTGACGACCCTGCAGGCCATTGCCCTGCTGTCATGTCCCGACGCAGCCGCACGTCGTCGGATCCCATCCGCTGCGACCGGGAGCGCCGCCGCCCTCGACCTGCCTCGCCGTCATCCATGGCCACGCCTTTGCCAAGTGCCAGCGCAGCCTCGCCACATCCTGCCGTCTCCGGTGCCGCACCACCAGAGATGCTCCTTCCCCGCGACCTCGAGCCCCAAGGTCCACCTCGTCTCCCTGCTTCGTCCAGCCGCCGCGTTGCCATGCTCCAGCGCCGCTTAGAACTCGTCATACTCGACCTCCATGCCGTCCCGGAGTCCCTCGCCGTTGTTGCACGGTCCAGCCTAGACATCCACCTTGCCATGCTCCTGCTTCCTCTCCAGCGCGCCAGCCCAGCCTTCGACCTCCCCTGCAAGCTCTCATCACCATGCCGAGTCCTGCTCCCGCTGTTGCTTCGTTGTAGAGCTCCCCCGCGTCAAGTACCCCTGCTTTCGAGCGACAGGACGGGTTCCCGTGCCTGCGCTGACTTCCCTGTCGCATGCCTCCATGCGGCTTCGCCGTTCTCCCGAGGTCCTTGTGCTTCTTCATTTCGGACCATCAAGACCGGCAAGGTCAACTACAGGGACACCAAGTACCACGACACCGAAGACCCGAACTCCATCAAAAACCAGTACTCAATGACCCTAGGGCGCGTCAAGTTCCATTCTAAAGATGTTCAACTACATCTGATGTGGATTTCGACAAGTACCACGACACTGGGAGCCCTCGGACCCGTCAGGTTCGACTACCTTCGTGTGTATCACTACCGTCGCCCCGAAGACGTTGGAGTCATCAAGTACCTCTCTGAACGAACGTGAACGACTACCGTCACAAGAATGGGACCGGCAAGTCCGAAGACCCCAAGTACCACGACACCGATGACATGAACATCTACGGAATGTGTACGACTACGCTATGTGACGCCAAGTTTGATGACGACCGTGTACCACTACCGCTCCTCGAACATGAACGACTAATTCCTCTTCGACCCGTGAACCTCTACTTCCACTACGATCCGCGAGTACCACTACTTCCACTACGAATTCGAACTGCCGCAAAAATGCACGCTTCAAAGGTATAACGTCGAGACGACCGTCCGAGAACGAAGGCTTGTGATGTGATGTATGAGATGATTGTAGTTGCACCGTGTCCGAGTTGTTCTTTGCGAGTTCCTCGTTGCCTTGTCGTCGACATGTGGGAACCCGGTATCCGGGAGCACCCCATCATCTTGCATGACACACTCACACCCACTTCCTTTTGCACCGATAACCCTGTGAGCTACCGGATCATCGGAATGTTGTCGTGGCATCATTTTTGGATTCTTGGCCGTCGCACCCCTTTCGTTTCCGCCACGATGACAAATGCCTCATATCTTATCATGTCAACATTTTCATAAAAACTTGCATAAAACTTGAACATGTCATCCGCATCATGATAATAACATTTAAAATGGTTAACATTCTTGTTGCATTAAATTGCTAAAGCACATGAGGATTTACTGGAATTGTTGTTTGATGTTTTTTCGGCCTCATTTAAAATGCCTAACTGTGTACTTTACTTATGCTTCACCTCTTTCCATGCTTACCAACATTTGATATTGTTGAGTACCTAATCGGGAGTGAACTAAAAAAATGAATGTGGTGCTTCGTCAATATGCAACTCGTTGCATATTGAGCTCCAATTAACTTGTAGTTTTGTTTGTGCATTTTGCCATGCCATGCCTCATTAAACCGGACATGCATCATACTTGGTTGTGCATCATGCCATGATTTTGTCATGGTCGTTTACCATGTTGCTTGCTTCTTTCCGGTGTTGCTTCTTCGGGTTAGTTCTGATAACGTCACGTTTGTGAGGATCCGTTCGACTACGCCTGTTTGTCTTCTTCATGGACTCGTTCTTCTTCCTTGCGGAATTTCAAGAAAGATGACCATACCCTCGAAATCACTTCTATCTTTGCTTGCTAGTTGCTGGCTCTATTGCTATGCCGCGCTACCTACCACTTCCTATATCATGCGTCTTGTGTTATGCTTGAACAAGTAGTTTCAGGATCACTTCTTGATCATTTCTAGCTTCATGACCGTTGCTTTTCTTCTCTTCTTGCTCTTATTTGCGTATGTTAGCCACCATATATGCTTAGTGCTTGCTGCAGCTCCACCCCATTACCCCTTTCCTACCCATAAGCTTAAATAGTCTTGATCTCGCGGGTGTGAGATTGCTGAGTCCTCGTGACTCACAGATACTTCCAAATAGTTGCAGATGCCGATGATACCAGTGCAGGTGACGCAATGGAGCTCAAGTGGGAGCTCGATGAAGATCGTGTTCGTTGTGTTGTTTCGTTTCCTGTTGATCAGTAGTGGAGCCCAGTCGGGTCGATCGGGGATCTAGCATTGGGGTTGTCTTCTTTTATTTTGGTTCCATAGTCGGACCTTGATTGTATTCTGGATGATGTATGTTTAACTTGTATTTGTGTGAAGTGGTGATTGTAAGCCAACTCTTTATCCCTTTCTATTCAGTACATGGGATTGTGTGAAGATTGCCCCTCTTGCGACAAATCTACCATGTGGCTATGCCTCTAAGTCGTGCCCCGACACATGGGAGATATAGCCGCATTGTGGGTGTTACAAAGTGACTGTTGGATGTCCATCCAAAGGTTGTCGTGCTTCTTCAATCTTTGATCTTCCTGCTCCAGCTGCCCAAACCAGCGCCGGCGGGACTGCCTGCTCCCTCCTCCCATGGCCGGCTGTGCTGCCGCCAGGCTATCCCTCTACCCACCAGCATATCTTGTTATTTTCCGGCAATGTCAGCCTCACCCCGCAGCCGACCAGTCAGCGCTCGTACTCCCCTCAGCATGGGCATCTGCTGTTGTGGCTTCCCCGGCTCCGGGTCATTCCCTTCTTGGGCCTCGCCCTCGTCCACTGCGTTTGTGCTCTCGGCGCGGCGTGGTCTACATGGTTGTGGCACCCCGGCTCAGAGAAACCGGAACGCCCCGTATTCCATCCCAGAGATCGAGGAGAAGTCTTCTGGAATACGGCACTGCTTAGCATAGAACAACTCAACTCTTTATTACAATCTATATGGGTACAAGGGGATTACATCGGCACGGCGACACTACGCCTGCCATGGTTGCTCCATGCAAGCAGCAGAACAACTTGACGCAATGGAATAACTCCTGGCAGCGGAACAATGATGGCGGTGGTGAACTCCACTCCGCAGGAACTCTGGCTGGAACGCTTATCCTAGCTCGCAAACAAGGAATCCACGGCAAACAAGCAATTAAATCTGGCATGGCCTGCAAACTGGCACGACACGCCAGGTCAGTACATTGAATGTACTTGCAAGCTCACAGCAACCAAAGCAATCAAGACAAACAATAGCATGGCAATTACGGATTATTAAGCAATGATGAACATGGTACTATCAGAACAACATGGCATAATACAGCTAGAACAATATGAGCATGGCATAAACATATGAACATGATGAGACTAGCATGCAACATGATGAAACTATCATGCACCAACTTACTCTGCTCGGGTTACCTTGTACATCACATGCATCACTTACCACCACGGACATCATATGATCATCTCAGGATCCAATCAAGCTTGGTATTAACAATACCATAGTAATCATTTATGACCACAAGGAGCTTGATCTTTACCCTTGACTCTCGCATAACATCACAAATATCAATCAAGTTGGTACTCCCGATATCATAGTGATCCTCTCACGATCACATAAATATCAACCAACTTCTTTCATCATAGAACCAGGGTTGTTATTTAGCACATCATTATTATTACTGTTGACCCATAGTGTGACCGACATGAACTGGGCCCATATCCACGGGCGCGGCTATTAATAGATTGAACACAAACACTCTGCAGAGGTTAGCACATGGTACCCACACCACGGAACCCATGGCCTCGCACTCCCATTTGGGTGGACCAATGGCGTTCCGACAAAACCGTCCTACTACCATGACACTCTCCCGGCCACTCCGACCAACTCCCCTTTGGGCTAAGTCCTGGGTGGCCACATGCCTACCGAAGGCACCAATGCCACCGTCGTGGCAAAACGGTCCCAAACAGGGACAAGGATCCTTACAAAAACAACGGGCACACAAGGCTTATGACGTCCTACCTGGCCAAGGTAGCGCCCGCAATTAACCTTCCCTAATCCGGTTAAACTGGAATGCAATATGTGGAGTCATGATAAGAATAACATGATGCAACTACAATCCATGAACATGATATTAACATAAGAATGGGGGTGCATCCCAATCAACGAGCATAACAACATTTAACCATTTATCCAGATGAGCATGGCATACTGATGAGCATGGATATCACAACTGGAACACTACCCATACATAACATGACCAATAAATACCATGTAGTAACATAACAATAAAACTACCATGTAAGTATTTAATCAACTGGATGCAAAGGAACATGCGTAACAACGGTACTCGGAACAGACGATAGTCAGGCACCGAAGACCATCACCAACATGTACTACTACCTAACATTTCCAATATTAAAGTAATACTAGCATGAAGAACATAATAACATAGTGCATGAAAACATAGCATGACGGTAAACACCGATCCATAAGCATAACCGAAATACTGACCACACTAGCAAAACAAACAGATAGTTATTAAAGATTCAAGTGGAAAACCAATGTTTCTGCATGGCTATCATGCAAATAGTGGTTGTGGCTTGCCTGGGGATGAAGAAGGCTACGGGAAGATGTGCGGTGAAGCCACGGAAAATTTCACCGGAAAAGATTATCTCTCGGAGGGGGCTGATTAGGGTCAAGGGTAAAATGGTCATTTCCACTATGTCAAACCATAGTGAAAATGGTACCAAAAGTTCGGGCTCGACGAGACGAAGAAGTTAGCGTTGGATTCACCTCGATCGGAGTTACGGGTAAAAAGTTGTGAAGTGATGAAGATCAGGGACTTTTCTGCAAAAATATCATCACAAACAAGTCTGTGAGGGAATAAGGCCGAAGCGGGTTTTGAGTAAATACGCTTTCCGGGTATGAAAACGTACTTACGCCCGAAGTAGAAACGGAATGCATTTTCGGTTAAGGGAAAGCGTACTCCGTGGAGTACGTCTCCACTTAACCACATCAGCGGGCCGGCCCGATCAACGCGTGAGGCTGACGCGCGGGACTCACTGGCAGGGGGAGGTGTGTCGTCGTCTTCCTCGCTTGCTCTCGCTCGCCCGCGCGGCCAGAGGGCAGGGCCGGCGGCGGCAGCCGTGCTCGCAGCTCCGGCCACCATCGACGACGCCCAACCAACCGTTGGACTCAAGGGACGGAGGCGGACCCGCCTATGGGTGACGCGGTCGCCGAAGAGGTCAGAGGCGAGCGGGGCATCACCCACGGCGGATGGCAGTTTCGGTCAAAAGTGGGCACATGTCCACTGGCCACGGGAGGAAGAGGAAAAAGGCGGGGAAGAACCAAAGGGCTATAGGGGATCTAGTGGTGGTGGAATGGAGGGGGGGAGGGCATCGGCATTGAGCCAATTTAGGCCAAGGCCGATGCGGGCACGGCGGCCATGGAGGGAATCAGAGAGCTCTTTGAGCTTGGGAGAGTAGCAGGACGGGGTCCTGGGGGTGGAGGAGTGGCTTGGTGAGCTCGGGGGTCTCGGGGGAGGGCTTAAATAAGCGCGAGGCAAGGAGGCCGAGCTGGCGTCGCCGAGGATACGTATCCGGCACCGCAGACACGTGTGCGCACGCATGGGCTTGGAGTAAGGCGACGAGAGAGCACAGGAGGGAGAGCTCACGGGGAAGAGGAGGCCAAGAGGCATGGGGAGGAAGCGGCTGAGACGAAAACAGAGCCAAAGGGACACTGTTTGTCCGTGGGCGCGTGGCGTCTAGCTCCGACGAGGAGGCTTCAGGAGGGGGCGGGGACACGAGAGCGACGGGAGAGCAAGGGGGAGTCAGGTCGGCACACTCGGGCGTGAGAAAACCGTCGAGGCAGAGCTGGCCGGCGTGTCCCAATGCCCAGAGCACGGCCAATGCTGCCAGAGCGCATGCATAGACCCGCAAACGACACGGTCACCACTGCGCCTGGCAAGGAGGGGACGCAAGAGGCAGGGAAACATTGTCCAGAGTGTTGTCTTTCCATCACGGGGGCTGTGGGAGCTGATGGAGCATCAAAAGAAGCCAAGGTGATGTGTGAGTGATCGTCTAAAGTTTGCTGTATCAAATTTGGCTGCGCACTGCCGATCACCAGGGATTTGATTGGGTCAAATGGAGCTGTCTAGGGTGTTTAGATGGGGAAGGACTATGATCCTTTTAAGTTTGAGGGGAAATGGGTCACAAAACAACAGGGTTGCTTTGTAACCTCAGATTAGGTCCAGAAACTTGATCATGATGATGCACTCATATGGAGTATCAACTTGATCGAAAATTTGGCAAGGCAGGGCTATTTGGCCATATGAAGATGCTGTAAAAGTTTCATACCATATGGACAAGCCAAAATGGTACTTGCTTCACAAGCATTTCCACTGACTAGAAACTTGCAAAAATTCTAGAGGAATAATGGCTAGATGAAATATTCCCAAATTGGGTGGAGATATGTTATATGCATAAGAGAAGGTCTGGAAAAATTTATAGCCATAATGGAGCAAGATAAAATGTACTTGCTTCACTAACCGAAAATTTAGACAGAAACAAAGAATTGAAAATGAGCTCACATGGAGGCATGACATGAGCTCAACTTTGGTGGAGGGCTATGATATGATGATATGAAGGACCTTGCAAAATTTCAACTCATTTGGATATGCCTAGCTTATACTTCCTTCACAATCAATTCCCTTAGACAGGAACTTTGAAAAATTTCTCAAGAATATTTACTAGGCAAATTAAGTTGAATTTTGGCATGGGGAAATTATTTGGACATGAAAAGATGTCCAGGAAGTTTGGAGTCAATTGGGCAAAGATAAATGGAACTTGCTTCACAATCTGCCATTCAGGATAGAATAGGAAAAGAATTATTTGAGGATGATGGGAAACATGGACAATGAAATATTTTGCCATATTTGAGAAAGATATGACCCAAACAATTTATGAGAATTATTTTGGAATTTTAGGAGTGATGGAAATATAGGTTGCTTCACAACCTAGGGTAGATAGTGTTCTTCCTTTAATAGAAAAAGAATATCCCCCATAAAAAGGATATTGGGATTTGGGCTAGGATGAAAATCACAGGGTGTAGGTAAGGATTAGGGTATGACAAGCCACTCTGGAAGCAAAGAAGATTTTGTCTTCTTTAGTTTCCAGACCACAAAGCCACGGAAAAAGAAAATCTAGGCAAAAACTTCAGAAATCAAAAGAAAAAGAAAGGGCCAAAAATCATGTTGTTACAATGGTCAACAAACAACAGTCATCGGAAGAGGCTGACAGTAGGGACCCACACAAGCAAGTGCCTCCTTATTACGCGCAAAATAATGATTCCTCCACCTGACAGCTGAGCCCACCGAAAGGGCCTCTGTCTTTCACGAAACAAACGTTCCTCCCGCTGACGGCTCGGACCCACCAGTTATATCTTCACACGCAAGGAAGTGCCTCCTTATTACGCACACAAAAATGAATACTCCCCTTGCTAGCTGGGACCCACCATAGTGGGAGGCTGACTTGTGGGCCTACTAAGTTGACGCAGACGAAGGGCTTTGTCAACTTAGTCAATATGAATGATTCTAGCTCCAGTGACCGTACGAGAGCACCAAGAGATGAACCGTGGTTGTGTACTGTACGTGGAGAGGCTGACAGATGGTTCCACGGCCGCAACAAGGAAGTGGAACCTTATTACGCATAAAATAATGATTCCTCCACCTGACAGCAGGGACCACCGGATGGGCCACCGTATTGCGCAAAAAACATTCCCCCCTAACTACTAGGACCCACCAGCTACATCTTCGCACACAAGGAAGTGCCTCCTTGTCCTCCCTGACAGTCGGGACCCACCTGGTTGAAGCGTACGTAGCGTTGTCATTCTGGTCATGAACGTCTATGTACATACTGGTTGATCGGTCTGCCTGTAGGCTGCAGCAATGAACCGTTGCTGAGTAAGCAATGGCATGTGTCGTAGTAGAGGCGCTGACGTAGCATGTAACGTACGTACAACCAGGGTGCAAAAAAGTAAATACAGTCACCTACATACATACGGGCGGGGCCTGGAACGCATAGTCGCGCATACGTACGGCCAAGGCTCTGATACGTCTCCATCGTATCTACTTTTCCAAACACTTTTGACCTTGTTTTGGACTCTAACTTGCATGATTTGAATGGAACTAACCCGAACTGACGATGTTTTCAGCAGAATTGCCATGGTGTTATTTTTATGCAGAAACAAAAGTTCTTGGAATGACATGAAACTTCATGGAGAATATTTTTGGAATATATAAAAAATACTGGCGAAAGAATCAACACCAGGGGACGACAACCTGTCCACGAGGGTGGGGGGGCATGCCCCCCTATCTCGTGGGCCCCCTGAGGCTCCACCGACCTCAACTCCGACTATATATTCACGTTCGAGGAGAAAAAATCAAGAAAGAAGGATTCATCGCGTTTTACAATACGGAGCCACCGCCAAGCCCTAATCTCTCTCGGGAGGGTTGATCTGGAGTCCGTTCAGGGCTCCGGAGAGGGGAATCCGTCGCCATCGTCATCATCAACCTTCCTCCATCACCAATTTCATGATGCTCAGCGTCGTGCGTGAGTAATTCCATCATAGACTTGCTGGACGGTGATGGATTGGATGAGATTTATCATGTAATCGAGTTAGTTTTGTTAGGGTTTGATCCCTAGTATCCATTATGTTCTGAGATTGATGTTGCTATGACTTTGCTATGCTTAATGCTTGTCACTAGGGCTCGAGTGCCATGATTTTAGATCTGAACCTATTATGTTTTCATGAATATAAGTGAGTTCTTGATCCTATCTTGCAAGTCAATAGTCACCTACTATGTGTTATGATCCGGTAACCCCGAAGTGACAATAATCGGGACCACTCCCGGTGATGACCGTAGTTTGAGGAGTTCATGTATTCACTAAGTGTTAATGCTTTGGTCCGGTAGACTATTAAAAGGAGGCCTTAATATCTCTTAGTTTCCAATAGGACCCCGCTGCCACGGGAGGGTAGGACAAAAGATGGCATGCAAGTTCTTTTTCCATAAGCATGTATGACTATATTTGAAATATATGCCTACATTACATTGATGAACTGGAGCTAGTTCTATGTCACCCTACGTTATAACTGTTACATGAGGAATCGCATCCGACATAATTATCCATCACTGATCCAATGCCTACGAGCTTTTCACATATTGATCTCTGCTTAGTTACTTTACCGTTGCCACTGTGACAATCACTACAAAACTAATACTATTACTTTTGTCACCGTTACCATTACTTCCATATTAATTTGCTACTAAACACTTTGTTGCAGATATTAAGTCTTTCAGGTGCGGTTGAATTGACAACTGAACTGTTAATACTTGAGAATATTCTTTGGCTCCCCTTGTGTCGAATCAATAAATTTGGGTTGAATACTCTACCCTCGAAAATAGTTGTGATCCCCTATACTTGTGGGTTATCAAGACTATTTTCTGGCGCCGTTGCCGGGGAGCATAGCTCTATTCTTTGAGTCACTTGGGATTTATATCTGCTGATCACTATGAGGAACTTGAAAGATGAAAGAACCAAGATTTTTCCCTCAACTACAAGGGGGGATAAGGAACTGCCATCTAGCTCTGCACTTGATTCACCTTCTGTTTTGAGTAAACTTGCGACACCTACTCCTGCTATTCATTCTGATATGTCGCATGTTATTGATGATGCCACTTCTTCTTTGCATGATGCTTATGATGAAACTACTACTATGCTTGATAATACTGTGTCATTAGGTGAATTTCTTGATGAACAACTTGCTAGGGTTAGAGAGAATGAAATTATTGAAACTGATAATAATGATGAAAGTGATGATGAAGATTTCCCCTAGATATGAATTGCCTATTGTGCCTGAGGGTTATGTTATGGATGAAAAAACTGCTAGAGACTTTTTAGCTTGCAATGATAGATATGATCTTAAGAAACTGTTAGTTAAGCTGAAAGAAAAATCCTTAAATGCTAGAATGAAACATGACCCTGCTTTTGCTACTTCACCTATCTATATTTCTGATAAGGATTATGATTTCTCTGTCGATCCTGAGTTAATTACTTTGGTTGAATCTGATCATTTTTATGGCTATGAATCTGAAATTGTTGTGGCACATCTTACTAAATTAAATGGTATAGCCACCCTGGTCACTAATGATGAGAAAACTCGCTATTATTTATCCTTAAGTTATTTCCTTTATCATTAAAGGGTGATGCTAAAATATGGTCTAATTCTCTTGATCCTGGTTGTGTGCATAGTCCCCAGGATATGATTTATCACTTCTCTGCTAAATATTTCCCCGCTCATAAGAAACAAGTTGCCTTAAGAGAAACATATAATTTTGTGCAAATTGAAGAAGAGAGACTCCCACAAGCTTGGGGGAGGCTTCTCCGATTACTTAATGCTTTGCCTAATCATCCTCTCAAGAAAAATGAAATACTTTATATCTTTTATAATGGACTAACCGATGCTTCTAGAGACCACCTGGATAGTTGTGCTGGTTGTGTTTTCAGGGAAAGAACTATTGATCAAGCTGAATTGCTATTCAATAATATGTTGAGTAATGAAAATGATTGGACACTTCCTGAACCAACTCATAATCCAACTCCGAAGAAAAGGGGTATTATATTTCTTAGTCCTGAAGATATGCAAGAGGCAAAGAAATCTATGAAAGAAAAAGGTATTAAAGCTGAACATGTTAAGAATTTACCACCTATTGAAGAAATACATGGTCTTGATAACCGAACACAGGTAGTAAAGGTAAATTCTCTCTATAAATTTGATGAAGGTGATATTCCTCGTAATAACTCTGCTAGCCAATGCTTAGGTGAGTTTGATAATTTTATTGTTAAGTAAGAAAACTTCAATGCTTATGTTGGTAGACAATTGAAACGTAATGCTTATATGATTGAACACTTGAGTGATTATATGTCTAGAGTTAAAGGTGAACTTAAACTTATTAGTAAACATGCTTCTGTGGTTACCACTCAAGTAGAACAAGTGCTTAAAGCTCAGAATGATTTGCTCAATGAATTAAATAATAAGAAAAATGGTAATGTTGTTAGAGTTGTGACTAGAGGGGTAGAATGAGTCAGGAACCTTTGTATTCTGAGGGCCACCCTAAGAGAATTGAGCAAGATTCTCAGAGAACTAATGTTGATGCACCTACTTCTTCTAAGAGGAAGAAAAAGAAAAATGATAGGACTTTGCATGCTTCTAGTGAACCTGTTGCTCACACACTTGAGAATCCTAATGATATTTCAATTTCTGATGCTGAAACGCAATCTGGTAATGAACATGAACCTAGTGATAATATTAATGATGATTTATACGTCTCCATCGTATCTATAATTTTTGATTGTTTCATGCCAATATTCTACAACTTTCATATACTTTTGGCAACTTTTTATACTATTTTTGGGACTAACATATTGATCCAGTGCCCAGTGCCAGTTCATGTTTGTTGCATGTTTTTTGTTTCGGAGAAAATCCATATCAAACGGAGTCCAAACAGGACAAAAACTGACGGAGATTTTTTGGAATATATGTGATTTTTGGGAAGAAGAATCAACGCGAGACGATGCCCGAGGGGGCCATGAGGCAGGGGGCGCCCCAGGGGGTCAGGCGCGCCCTGGGCCCTCGTGGCCACCCCGTAAGGTTGTTGGTGCCCTTCTTTCGCTGCAAGAAAGCCAATATCTGGATAAAAATCGTATCCAAAATTCAGCCCAATCGGAGTTACGGATCTCCGGGAATTTAAGAAATGGTGAAAGGGCAGAATCAGGGAACGCAGAAACAGAGAGAGACAGAGAGACAGATCCAACCTCGGAGGGGCTCTCGCCCCTCCGCCGCCATGGAGGCCATGGACCAGAGAGGAAACCCTTCTCCCATCTAGGGAGAAGGTCAAGGAAGAAGAAGAAGAAGGGGACCCTCTCCCACTCTCTCCCGGTGGCGCCGGAACGCCGCCGGGGCCATCATCGTGTGACGCGATCTACACCAACACCTCCTTCATCTTCACCAGCATCTTCATCACCTTCCCCCATATATCTACAGTGTTCCACTCTCCCACAACCCTCTGTACCCTCTACTTGAACATGTTGCTTTATGCTTCATATTATTATCCAATGATGTGTTGCCATCCTATGATGTCTGAGTAGATTTTCGTTGTCCTGTCGGTAATTGGTGAATTGCTATGATTGGTTTAATTGCTTGTGGTTATGTTGTTGTCCTTTGGTGCCCATCATATGAGCGCACGTGTGTATCACACCATCGGGTTAGTTGTATGTTGATAGGACTATGTATTGGAGGGAAAGAGTGACAGAAGCTTCAACCTAGCATAGAAATTGATGCATACGGGATTGAAGGGGGACCAATATATCTTAATGCTATGGTTGGGTTTTACCTTAATGAACGTTAGTAGTTGCGGATGCTTGCTAATAGTTCCAATCATAAGTGCATAGAATTCCAAGTCGGGGATGACATGCTAGCAGTGGCCTCTCCCACATAAAACTTGCTATCGGTCTAGTAAAGTGGTCAATTGCTTAGGGACAATTTCGCAACTCCTACCACCACTTTTCCACACTCGCTATACTAACTTTATTGTTTCTTTATCTAAACAGCCCCTAGTTTTTATTTACGCGCTCTTTATTATCTTGCAAACCTATCCAAAAAGACCTACAAAGTACTTCTGGTTTCATACTTGTTCTAGGTAAAGCTAACGTTAAGCGTGCTTAGAGTTGTATCAGTGATCGATAGAACTTGACGGAATATTTGTTCTACCTTTAGCTCCTCGTTGGGTTCGACACTCTCACTTATCGAAAGAGGCTACAATTGATCCCCTATACTTGTGGGTTATCAAGACCTTTTTCTGGCGCCGTTGCCGGGGAGCACTAGTGTGGGGTGAATATTCTTCTGTGTGCTTGTTTGCTTTATCACTAAGTAATTTTTATTTTTTGTTCTAAGTTGTTCTCTATCTTTAGTTATGGATATGGAACACGAAATTCCAAAAAAATTAGGTGTAGTTGCTACTCATGGAGATGGGAAACCTCCTAAAACCCTCGATGCTCATTATGTGAAAGAGATTATGTACTACTATGATAATCCTGAGAAAACCCCATTCAATTATGTTATGGGAGACACGTTGGATCAACGTGAATACTTTAGGGGTTATCGCTTGACTCAAAAAGGGGAACTATTATGGGATCAAATTTATATGTTGCATTGGTATGCTCGGCAACTATGCTTGAGATATGATTATACTTGTTGCTCTAGGATGAAGGCTCCACGCCTTCCCTTTTCATGCGAATTTAATGATAATGAAACCTTAGCTTCATATGCTAATGGTATATATGATTACTATGATGTTGAATGAATAGAAGAATCTGTTGGTTTTATGGGTGCTTATGAAATTGAATCTTTGTTTAAAGAGTGTGAAAATCTTGATGATGCTGTTTACAGACCTAAAATTTTGCTATACTTAGATATTGCTGTCACATCCCTGGTCCTGTTATGCACTAGGCTAGGCCTCATGTGAGCATCATGTTTTAATTCAAATGAAATTTGAATTGAGGGATTTTCAAAGCCTCAGAAACCTTCTAAAAATGATCAACATTAAAATCTCCTCAAAGAAGTCCAAGAAAATGTTCCTCTTAGTCTCTGAAAATATTGCAAAGGGGTAAAACTCAAAACAATATTTTTGGTATCTCAGAGTTAATTATTTTGGGCCTTTGAATTAAATAAATAGCTATTTGCATTGGATATATATTTGATATATAAATAATATATGTCCAATAATTACTGGAACATTTTATGTGGTTTGGTATATTTTAACTCTAGCCACATAACTATTTTCAGGATTTTATAAAATGGTTTAGTATTTTTACTAAACCAAAACAAAGCACAACAAAATAGAAAACAATAAATAAAAGCAGAGAGAGAGAACTTACCTCAGCTTACCCGGCCCAGCCCACCTCCTCCCCCTTGTCATCTTCCTCCTCAGCCAGGAGGACGAACAGGTGCGTGGCGGGCGCCGACGCTGCCCCGGCCACCTCCTGCTTCCCCTGGCCACCTCCTGCTTCCTTCTCGACGCCCCGGTGACGCCACGCGCCTCCCCGACCCCCCTCTCACTTCCCCTCTCCCTCTGGACCGCTCCCCCTCCTCTGGCTCTCTCTTTCCCTCTCTTCCTGTGATCCCCGAGCGCACCGCAGCACGCCGCCAAGCACCACCGCGGCCACCGCCTTCCCCTCGCCTCTCCGACGCGCCCCCGAGCTCCGCCGTGACGTCCCCGTCCCTACCACGGAGCCACAAGACGCCGGACGCCCTGGAGCGCCGTCACCGACGCCATCTTCTTCCTCTGCACCGACGGTCGTCGTCGCTTGATTCGCCGCCCACAGAGCGTCCCCGGCCTCGCCCTCGCGCTCGTTGGACTCGCGGTGAGCCGCTGACCCGTTACCCTCTTCTTCCCATGCCGTTTGGCCGCTCTAGCCATTGCTTCCGCCGAACCCGAGAGCTCGCCGCCGCCGTGCCTCGTCACTGTCGTGGCCAGAGCCACCGTGGCTCAAAGCCGGGCACACCACCGTGCTCCAAACCTCACCAGGAGCACGTAGAACCCACCAGCTTCCCCTCCCGAGCACCACAACGCCAAACCCGCAGGTGCCCGAACTCCGGCCGCCGCCTTGGAGCTCTCCGCCGTCGACTCAGGCCACCCCAGCTCCTCCCGTTCGCTCCATTAGATGCGCTGCTTTGCCAGCTAGCCGTAGCCGCAAACCACGAGTAAAACGGTGCCCTGTAGCGCAAACCCGACGCGTACGCCGCCGCGATCTGAGGTTGCCGGCGGTTAAATGCCGGCAGCTGACGTGGCGCTGATTTAGTTAGCACTAATGACCACGCTAAACACCCCCCATAGCCACTGACAGTGGGCCCCACCCCTGGTCAAACCCCAGTCAGCGCTGGGTTTGACCGGGATTAGCTCATGTGTCACTGACGTGTGGCCCCCACACGTCAGGTTTGACCTGGGGCGCCCAGTTGACCCTGCTGACGTCACTGTGACGTGGTGCTGACGCCATAATCATTTCTGGATTTAATATTATTCAGGAAATTCCAGAAAATGCCTAAAACTTCTAAAATTCATAGTAATTCAACTGTAACTCCAAATTAAATAATTTATATATGAAAAATTATCAAAAAAATTCAAGGAATCCATCTGTACCATTTTCATGCATGTTAGAACAACTTATAGCTGCTGTATAGCACAAATCAATTAAATGGCATTTGAATAGTCACATATGGAGTTTGAATTTGAATCTTGTATTCAAACCAACTTCATTTAATCTGTTGCTAGTTGCATTAGCCCAAAACACATTCATATTGCCATGTCATAGCATGCATCATATTGTGCATTGCATTGATCGTGTTTCTTCTGTGTTTGCCGGTGTTGTTCTCCCTCGGTAGACGTTGTACCGATGATGTGATCGTTGACACTGATGAAGACTCAATGTTATCTTCAGAAGTGCCAGGCAAGCAAAAACCCCTTGTTCATTCCGATACAATCCTACTCTCTCGCCCCTGCTCTCTTTTAATGCATTAGGACAACACCGATTCATCTGTTACTTGCTGCGGTAGCTGAACCCCTTTATCCTCTCATGGCCTGTCATTGCCACAGTAAATAGATGAAACCCACTAGCATGAGTAGGAGTTGTTTGAGCCCTGTTGTGCCTACTCATTCATGCTTATTGTCATGCCTGCTACTGCTTAGAGTTGTGTCAGGTCTGATTCATCCGGGATGAATCAGAGGTGTGTGAACATGTCCTACTGTGTGTGAGCTAAGTGTGTGAACATGATTTGGTAAAAGGTGTCGGTGAGAGGCCATGTAGGAGTACATGGTGGGTTGTCTCATTGAAGCCGTCCTCAGGAACTGAGTTCTGTGTTTGTGATCCATGATTCAGCTACTACCATACATTGGGCCCTGAAATATGACCCCGCTCGACTTCTTATTCACCCTTGTCCTCTGTCCAGGAGTTGCAAGTAGTTTCTGGTGTTTGTAGTATGCTGGAGGCCGTGCGCAGCGCTGACCGGAGGGGTGGGCTGTGATGCGGTAGGCACGTGGCCGGGTATACCGGGCGCCCGTTTGGTGTCACGGAACCCTGTTCACATCGTTTGGGGCTGTGAGCGAAACTCCGGCCGGATCTCCTCATGGATGGAACCCGAATAGGCGATAAACCTGGACTAGAGACTTGAGTGTTTAGGTAGGTCGTGGTCTACACCCACGTCGGCTTTCGCTTGAAGTCTGCCGAGCACATGTCGTGTGCAGACGCTAAGTGGTGGAAACATGTATGAAGAAGTACACCCCTGCAGGGTTAATATCATCTATTCGAATAGCCGTGTCCGCGGTAAAGGACTTCTGGGTTGCTTATATCAGTTCATAGACAAGTGAAAGTGGATACTCTAAAATACACAAGATAAGCGTGAGTGCTATGGTTGGCGTTCTCGTAGGGAGACGGGAGCGGATCCATAGTGGTGTATTGATATGGTGAATATGTGGACTCGTGTGCGCCACCTCAAAAGAGTTACTTGCAGTCGTAGTCTAGGATAGCCACCGAGTCAAAGCTGGCTTGCTGCAGTTAAACCCCACCATCTCTTTGTTGATAATGATGCATATGTAGTTAGTTCTGATGTAAGTCTTGCTGGGTACATTTGTACTCACGTTTGCCTATTTTATGTTTTTGCAGAGAGACTTCAGTCTCACTAGTAGTTCCGCTTGGACTTCGACGTTTAGCTTGTTACCTCAGCTACGATCTTGTGCCCTCGGCAGGATCTGGTAGATAGTCAGGCTTCTCAGCCTTTTCCATTTATAGATGTCTGTACCCAGACATGATAAGCTTCCGCGTGTGCTTTGACTTGTATGCTCTGATTGTTGGGTCATGAGACCCATGTTTGTAATATCTCGCTCCTCGGAGTCTATTGAATAAATTACTTGAGTCGTAGAGTCATGTTGTGATGCCATGTTGTATTTGCACATATCGAGCATATTGTGTGTATGTTATTGAAATGCTTGGTATGTGTGGGATCTGACCATCTAGTTGTTTATCTTTAGTAGCCTCTCTTACCGGGAAATGTCTCCTAGTGTTTCCACCGAGCCATGGTAGCTTGCTACTGCTCCGGAACACTTAGGCTGGCCGGCATGTGTCCTTCTTCGTTCCTGTGTCTGTCCCTTCGGGGAAATGTCACATGATGAATACCGGAGTCCTGTTAGCCCGCTACAGCCCGGTTCACCGGAGTCCTGCTAGCCCAGTGCTACAGCCTGGATTCACTCGCTGATGACCGACACGTTCGATGCTGGGTCATGGATGCCTGTCCCTGTAAGTTTGTGGCACTTTGGGTTTACGACTAGCCATGTCAGCCCGGGCTCCTTATCATATGGATGCTAGCGACACTGTCATATACGTGTGCCAAAAGGCGCAAACGGTCCCGGGCAAAGGTAATGCGACACCCGTGGGAATACCGTGCGTGAGGCTGCAAAGTGATATGAGGTGTTACATGCTAGATCGATGTGGCACTGAGTCGGGGTCCTGACAGCGTTGGTATCAGAGCTTGACTGCCTGTAGGATTACCAAGCCAAACTGGTCGTAGTTGAGTCTAGAAATTCTTTAGTTATGTAAGGGAATTGATTGTGGGATGGAACGTAAGGCTCTTTTTACTCCTTATACCTCATGCCCTTCTGATCTGAGTCATCTTATCTTTCCTACGGGGATTAAGAGCTAGGCTATCTCTTCTTTCTATCAGGATCACGCGTTACTAATCCGTAGACTTATAAGATTGTTGGATTTAAGCTTGAGTTCAGTCTCTACTACTTCCGTATGTTAATTGTTGATCTCGAAACCTTGATATTGTGCTTCTGAGTGGTTATGCCACCATTTTTGTGAATGTCTCAAATCTCTTCTGAGCATTTACAGCCGTTATGCTGTCCGAGTCATTCCAGGTTTCTAAATAGTCTGATGCATTTTCAAATCCTTTCCCTCTGGTTTCGTTGCTCCTTTATGCCAGCTCAATCACACTAATTGTTGAGTTGAGGTATTCTACTGCCTCGACCTTTATGTTGGAATAATTATTATGACCCTAGGTGTCTCAGGGGATCATCTAGTGGTCTAGCCATGATTGTGTCCTAGTGTGATGATTCTGGCCTTTATTCTCGAAAGCATTCCGTGATGCTACTTAGGAGTAGGTATTCTATTCCTGGGTTCTTAAACCCGATATTCACCCTACTTACATCATGTTGATAGTGTTGCTAGTTCCTTTAGTATATTAGTAACCTTTGCGATAGTCCTCGAGGTCCGTGGTATATCGTTCTTCCAAATACCATGAACCATTATGGCAGAAGTTTGTTAGATCAAAAGATCACAACAGGCCTCTATGAGTTCTCCATGCTATATTGTGACTCTGCCAGCTCAACCTTTCTGCATGGGTTATCCGGAAGAATTATGTTGAACTTTGTTCGGCATACCAACCCATGTATCCACAACTCAGAAAGTTATATGTTCCTTTGAGTTGTCCCTCTTTAGTTGTCTACTGACCTTCGTCTATCAATTGATAGTCAGGAGTAATTGTGCATTCGTGTTATTGATGCTTATTATTCTTGTGGTCCGCCAAGCCATTCTATTCCGGAATGACTAGGAGAAACAAACTCCAGTACCTCTTCCATATCCAGGATTGGGTCAAAGAAGTTGTGCTCCGCAGAACAAATTGCTAATCCAGCTTTTGATTCTGTTCTACCTTGGAGTATTACCATCTTTTATATCGGGATTATCATAGGAATTGCACACCACCCTATGAACTCTTGGTACAGTGATACTTCTCGCCATCATTATTCATCCCTCGGTTCCGTGTTGTCGCAACCGGAATGCCGACAAGTGAATCGTGATGTGTGAATTCAATACTCCTAGCAACCTTGTTGCTTGGTAGTTAATGGACAATAAATTTCATTCTTAGCGTGTTGGTTTTTGAATCATCATTCTAAGGTTGATCATGCTACCTAGTCCTTTTCCTGGTGCACTCCTTGATCGATGAGTTAGGATTATTCCAAATCCCTCGCTCTTTGATCATATTGTCTTGCCCTGAAAAGCAAGATTGTTCTCGAGCTTAGTAACATATCGGTGGTTCGTGATTTTCCGAATATCTTCTCGAAAGTATCACCAGGCTGTCACCTGACTGTTATGTTGAGCTTGTGATCAAGTTGGTTTCTTGTGAACCACTTTCTCTCCAAGAATCTGTGTTAGATACCCCTGAGCTAGTTGGTTAAGCTAGGCAACAACTTGGAGAGTTGGAAGATAAAAGCTTGCCTGACTTAGTTCGTTCCAAAGGGATATTCTTGTGTAGTGTGTGTTGAAGAAAGATGATATCTTCATCAATTGGTCCTTGTGAACAATTGTTGGATCTATTATCTTACCCAAACCTTTGATTGAGTATGGGCTATCATCAAATCAAATTAGAACCAACGATATTCGTAATGTTGTCTTACTCGTGGGTTTTCCTCGAGCATACACCATTATATGCCTTGGTCTGACCAATGCTATCACCGTGTTCACTTAACTATGGAATTCCTTTTAAAGGGAAACCCGGATGAATTGTTGTTGAGCCCATTGACAACATCCTTGTCTTCTCCATAATTTTGCTGAACATTAAGCTAGTGTTGGAAAACTTTTGAAAGCATTTGTTCATGCTAGCTCATGAAGCATATGTTCGGATGTAAGAAGTGACTTCCTCTAGTTCATGTGCATTTGATGCAAGTTGCCGCCGTGGATTTGAGGAAGATTGTTTTGTTTCCTTTGGAATCATCCCAAATCAGTCATGCACACGTGCGAAGTATTCTGTAGTCTGGAGACTTGCAACCTTCATTCTATATGTGTTCCTAGCACACTAAGCCACCGATTGACTTGTTCAAGGAAAAGAAGTCTATGCTTGGGATCTAATCCATGGACTTGCGTAAAGACTTCGATATCCTCGATGATGGTTCTCCACCTGAACTCGGTAGTGTTTTATTATAAGACTACTTTGTGGTCATGCTTGTCTTGGACAACGTGTTCACATGTTTGTAGCAGAACCAGCTCATGTTTTGGAGCTTACTATCGTAGTTCATTCCCCGAGAATCTCGCAACGTCATCTCGTCGATTTGTGTTGCAAACTTTCATTTTTCTTCCTAGACTCGATGAGTCTGGAATATCCTGACACCAACCAGATCTGAATCTTAGGCAGATATGATGGTTTGGAACATTTCCCAAGAACTATAATATTGATCCCTCGATAACCGGTAAGGTGGATGTCGTGGCCAACACACCCAGCCGGAAGACCTGTTATTATAATATCTTGTTGAGGAAGTTGGCCACCTCCCCATAAGGATTTCGTAGGATTTACCTCCGTAACTGTTCCTTATGGATTCTATTGCTCCCGAAGTCCGACCTTTTACTTGATGTTCTAGTTATCAAACCATATCTATGAATGGGATACACTAGCACATCAAGGAGAACATTAGAAGCGGAGTGCTAAATGTCTCTCGGTCGATCATCCAGATTTTATTTCCTTGGCCTCGCTAAGGTGAAATCTGAGAAAGTGTTATCTTCCTTTGCATCTGCATCATCCATCATCATTCACCATGGTAGTATGATGTGTTGCCAGGATCCTTGACACGGATATTGGTAGAACCTTGATGATTATGGAAATGCTCAAGTTCTTGAGAGCACGCACAAGCGCTACGAGTTATCATCGGCACTAACTGGGATTCCTCTCAGTTTCCTCGACAATGCTATGACCCTTTCGAACAGTGAATTCACTCTCTATTGTTGTTCCCCAGTTACCAGAATCATTCCCAGCATTTGCATTTTGTTCCCAGCTTGCACCGCCAATGTGCCATTCTACCACGGGTATCTTCCATTTCCGGTGGTAAGCAAAAATCATCCATTGCGTTGTCTTCAACAAGGTAATCCACATCATCCAAGTCCGAGTATGCCATTCCACCGACCCCCTCCAAACGATCGCTCGAAAATTGCCTTAGGCTGGTTTAAAGAATTTCAATGATTTCTGAATCAAAGATAATTCTTTTTGCCACTTAAGGGGATATATCTACGAGTCACCATCCCTAAGGTGCCTCGTTGTGGTATCATGGCAATTCAACTTCTCACTACGTTGACCACCGATCACCACATTCTTAAGTCTGGAATTGCTATCTACCTAGCGAACCTTTGTCATCTGCTTCACTCCATTCCTATGGATGTGTGCTTCGCCTCTCATCTCGAGAGATGTTGCTATGTCTCATTCCGTGAGTTAATCCGGAGTTGCTCGATCTTCGAGAAGATCAATCCTTCTAGAGATTCTTTTTCTCTTGTTGTCATGTTGGTAGGAGTTCCTGGAGCAAGACGTCGAGACAAAGATGGTGATCGAAACAACGTTCCTATGAAGTGCAACCTGGATCATGAAGATTGTGCTAGTTTGCGTTCCCCCTTCACCTTACCCTACACTGAATCTCGGGGCGAGATTTTTGTTTAGTGGGGGTGAGTTGTCACATCCCTGGTCCTGTTATGCACTAGGCTAGGCCTCATGTGAGCATCATGTTTTAATTCAAATGAAATTTGAATTGAGGGATTTTCAAAGCCTCAGAAACCTTCTAAAAATGATCAACATTAAAATCTCCTCAAAGAAGTCCAAGAAAATGTTCCTCTTAGTCTCTGAAAATATTGCAAAGGGGTAAAACTCAAAACAATATTTTTGGTATCTCAGAGTTAATTATTTTGGGCCTTTGAATTAAATAAATAGCTATTTGCATTGGATATATATTTGATATATAAATAATATATGTCCAATAATTACTGGAACATTTTATGTGGTTTGGTATATTTTAACTCTAGCCACATAACTATTTTCAGGATTTTATAAAATGGTTTAGTATTTTTACTAAACCAAAACAAAGCAGAACAAAATAGAAAATAATAAATAAAAGCAGAGAGAGAGAACTTACCTCAGCTTACCTGGCAGCCCACCCGCAGCCCAACAGCTGGCCAACCCATCTGGCCGGCCCAGCCCACCTCCTCCCCCTTGTCATCTTCCTCCTCAGCCAGGAGGACGAACAGGTGCATGGCGGGCGCCGACGCTGCCCCGGCCACCTCCTGCTTCCCCTGGCCACCTCCTGCTTCCTTCTCGACGCCCCGGTGACGCCACGCGCCTCCCCGACCCCCCTCTCACTTCCCCTCTCCCTCTGGACCGCTCCCCCTCCTCTAGCTCTCTCTTTCCCTCTCTTCCTGTGATCCCCGAGCGCACCGCAGCACGCCGCCAAGCACCACCGCGGCCACCGCCTTCCCCTCGCCTCTCCGACGCGCCCCCGAGCTCCGCCGTGACGTCCCCGTCCCTACCACGGAGCCACAAGACGCCGGACGCCCTGGAGCGCCGTCACCGACGCCATCTTCTTCCTCTGCACCGACGGCCGTCGTCGCTTGATTCGCCGCCCACAGAGCGTCCCCGGCCTCGCCCTCGCGCTCGTTGGACTCGCGTGAGCCGCTGACCCGTTCCCCTCTTCTTCCCATGCCGTTTGGCCGCTCTAGCCATTGCTTCCGCCGGACCCGAGAGCTCGCCGCCGCCGTGCCTCGTCACCGTCGTGGCCAGAGCCACCGTGGCTCAAAGCCGGGCACACCACCGTGCTCCAAACCTCACCAGGAGCACGTAGAACCCACCAGCTTCCCCTCCCGAGCACCACAACGCCAAACCCGCAGGTGCCTGAACTCCGGCCGCCGCCTTGGAGCTCGCCGCCGTCGACTCAGGCCACCCCAGCTCCTCCCGTTCGCTCCATTAGATGCGCTGCTTTGCCAGCGAGCCGTAGCCGCAAACCACGAGTAAAACGGTGCCCTGTAGCGCAAACCCGACGCGGACGCCGCCGCGATCTGAGGTTGCCGGCGGTTAAACGCCGGCAGCTGACGTGGCGCTGATTTAGTTAGCACTAATGACCACGCTAAACACCCCCCACAGCCACTGACAGTGGGCCCCACCCCTGGTCAAACCCGAGTCAGCGCTGGGTTTGACCGGGATTAGCTCCTGTGTCACTGACGTGTGGCCCCCACACGTCAGGTTTGACCTGGGGCGCCCAGTTGACCCTGCTGACGTCACTGTGACGTGGTGCTGACGCCATAATCATTTCTGGATTTAATATTATTCAGGAAATTCCAGAAAATGCCTAAAACTTCTAAAATTCATAGTAATTCAACCGTAACTCCAAATTAAATAATTTATATATGAAAAATTATCAGAAAAATTCAAGGAATCCATCTGTACCATTTTCATGCATGTTAGAACAACTTATAGCTGCTGTATAGCACAAATCAATTAAATGGCATTTGAATAGTCACATATGGAGTTTGAATTTGAATCTTGTATTCAAACCAACTTCATTTAATCTGTTGCTAGTTGCATTAGCCCAAAACACATTCATATTGCCATGTCATAGCATGCATCATATTGTGCATTGCATTGATCGTGTTTCTTCTGTGTTTGCCGGTGTTGTTCTCCCTTGTAGACGTTGTACCGATGATGTGATCGTTGACACTGATGAAGACTCAATGTTATCTTCAGAAGTGCCAGGCAAGCAAAAACCCTTTGTTCATTCCGATACAATCCTACTCTCTCGCCCCTGCTCTCTTTTAATGCATTAGGACAACACCGATTCATCTGTTACTTGCTGCGGTAGCTGAACCCTTTATCCTCTGCATGACCTGTCATTGCCACAGTAAATAGATGAAACCCACTAGCATGAGTAGGAGTTGTTTGAGCCCTGTTGTGCCTACTCATTCATGCTTATTGTCATGCCTGCTACTGCTTAGAGTTGTGTCAGGTCTGATTCATCCGGGATGAATCAGAGGTGTGTGAACATGTCCTACTGTGTGTGAGCTAAGTGTGTGAACACGATTTGGTAAAAGGTGTCGGTGAGAGGCCATGTAGGAGTACATGGTGGGTTGTCTCATTGAAGCCGTCCTCAGGAACTGAGTTCTGTGTTTGTGATCCATGATTCAGCTACTACCATACATTGGGCCCTGAAATATGACCCCGCTCGACTTCTTATTCACCCTTGTCCTCTGTCCAGGAGTTGCAAGTAGTTTCTGGTGTTTGTAGTATGCTGGAGGCCGTGCGCAGCGCTGACCGGAGGGGTGGGCTGTGATGCGGTAGGCACGTGGTCGGGTATACCGGGCGCCCGTTTGGTGTCACGGAACCCTGTTCACATCGTTTGGGGCTGTGAGCGAAACTCCGGCCGGATCTCCTCATGGATGGAACCCGAATAGGCGATAAACCTGGACTAGAGACTTGAGTGTTTAGGTAGGTCGTGGTCTACACCCACGTCGGCTTTCGCTTGAAGTCTGCCGAGCACATGTCGTGTGCAGACGCTAAGTGGTGGAAACATGTATGAAGAAGTACACCCCTGCAGGGTTAATATCATCTATTCGAATAGCCGTGTCCGCGGTAAAGGACTTCTGGGTTGCTTATATCAGTTCATAGACAAGTGAAAGTGGATACTCTAAAATACGCAAGATAAGCGTGAGTGCTATGGTTGGCGTTCTCGTAGGGAGACGGGAGCGGATCCATAGTGGTGTATTGATATGGTGAATATGTGGACTCGTGTGCGCCACCTCAAAAGAGTTACTTGCAGTCGTAGTCTAGGATAGCCACCGAGTCAAAGCTGGCTTGCTGCAGTTAAACCCCACCATCCCTTTGTTGATAATGATGCATATGTAGTTAGTTCTGATGTAAGTCTTGCTGGGTACATTTGTACTCACGTTTGCCTATTTTATGTTTTTGCAGAGAGACTTCAGTCTCACTAGTAGTTCCGCTTGGACTTCGACGTTTAGCTTGTTACCTCAGCTACGATCTTGTGCCCTCGGCAGGATCTGGTAGATAGTCAGGCTTCTCAGCCTTTTCCATTTATAGATGTCTGTACCCAGACATGATAAGCTTCCGCGTGTGCTTTGACTTGTATGCTCTGATTGTTGGGTCATGAGACCCATGTTTGTAATATCTCGCTCCTCGGAGTCTATTGAATAAATTACTTGAGTCGTAGAGTCATGTTGTGATGCCATGTTGTATTTGCACATATCGAGCATATTGTGTGTATGTTATTGAAATGCTTGGTATGTGTGGGATCTGACCATCTAGTTGTTTATCTTTAGTAGCCTCTCTTACCGGGAAATGTCTCCTAGTGTTTCCACCGAGCCATGGTAGCTTGCTACTGCTCCGGAACACTTAGGCTGGCCGGCATGTGTCCTTCTTCGTTCCTGTGTCTGTCCCTTCGGGGAAATGTCACGCGATGAATACCGGAGTCCTGTTAGCCTGCTACAGCCCGGTTCACCGGAGTCCTGTTAGCCCAGTGCTACAGCCTGGATTCACTCGCTGATGACCGACACGTTCGATGCTGGGTCATGGATGCCTGTCCCTGTAAGTCTGTGCCACTTTGGGTTTACGACTAGCCATGTCAGCCCGGGCTCCTTATCATATGGATGCTAGCGACACTGTCATATACGTGTGCCAAAAGGCGCAAACGGTCCCGGGCAAAGGTAATGCGACACCCGTGGGGATACCGTGCGTGAGGCCGCAAAGTGATATGAGGTGTTACATGCTAGATCGATGTGGCATCGAGTCGGGGTCCTGACAGATCCCCTTCAACGCCATCGTCGCTCCGGTCCATCTCCGGCCGCACCAAGGACTCCGTCGCACTCACTGTGAGCTTAGCCATCTTCCCCTCCCTTCCGTTCTTGCTCCCGAGCCGTGTAGCAACCTCCCGGAGCTCAACCGCACCCACCGCCGTGGACCTCGTCACCGACGTGCTCCCGGTCATCCTCCGGCCACAAGATGGTGTCCATCTTACTCACCAAGTCCCGCAGCACCTAGCTAGCTACTCCACGAGCCTCACCGAACCCTCTAGCGCCAAGTTCACCTCCGACCGAACCCCGGTGGCCACCAAAGTCGTCGCCGGCGCCAACTCCGGCCACCCCGACCTCAACGGACTCCGCCAAGAGCTGCGGTTTGTCCTCAGCTTCCCTCCGGTGGTCTCCGCGGCCCATTTGGTGGCCGAAATGGCCAAAACCACTTCCGCCGCCGCGTCGGGCTCGCCGGTGGCTAAACGCCGGTGCAGCCGACCCGGGTTTGACCACGGGTGGGCCCTGGTTGACTCCCCTGAGTCAATGACAGGTGGGGCCCAGCCCTGTTATTTAAACAGGATTAATTTTAATTAAGTTTTAATTAAAATAATCACCCTGACATGCGGGACCCACTGTCAGGTTTGACCCAGACCTGTTCCGTTGACCTGCTGACGTCACACTGACGTCAGGCTGATGCAGTAATTGATTTTCTGGATTTAATTTTAATCAGGAAATTCCAGAATATAATTTAAACTTCAAAAATTCATAACTTTTATTCTGTAACTCCAAATTGGACAAATTATATATGAAAAATGATCAGAAAAATCCAATCTATCCATCTGTACTATTCTCATGCATGATCAAACAAGTTAAATGGATGTTTTAAACAGAACAAGGAAAAGCACTTTAAAAGGCCATGTTTGAGTTTGAAATTTGAATCTTTGATTCAAATTTGTTCAAACCCTTCTGGTTTTAGTTGCATTAGCCCAACACACTCATATTGCCATGTTTCATGCATGCATCATATTGTTGCACATTGTTTGGTGATGGTTGTGTATCGGTGTCCTTGCGACAGGTTCTGCCTCCGAGGAGTACCGTGATTACCCTAACGAAGAACCGTATCAGTGCATCGAACCATCAGGCAAGCAACCAACCATTTGATCATATCGATACAATCCCATGTTCTCGCTCCTGCTCTCTTTTACTGCATTAAGACAACGCGTTTCAAACTGCTGTGTGCTACGGTAGTTGAACCCATTTCCTCTGCATGACCTGTCATTGCCACAGTAACTAGATGAAACCCACTAGCATGTGTAGGAGTTGTTTGATCCATATGTATGTGTTGTTCCTACCTTGCTATGCCTGCTATGCTTAGAGTCGTGTCAGGTCTGGTTCATCTGGGTGATGGGCTAGAGTGAAATGTTTATGTCGGTAATGAGAGTGGTGTGGTGAACACGATTTGGTAAAGGTATCGATGAGAGGCCATGTAGGAGTACATGGTGGGTTGTTTCATTGAAGCCGACCTTAAGCACTGAGATCTGTATGCGTGATTTAAGATACAGCTACTACCATGCATTGGGCCCTGAAATATGACCCCGCTCGACTTCTTATTCACCCTAGCTCTCTGTCCAGGAGTTGCAAGTAGTTTCTGGTGTTTGTAGCCTACTGGAGGCCGTGGACAGCGCTGACCGTAGGGGTGGGCTGTGATGCGGTAGGTACGTGGCACGGTGTACCGGATGCCCGTTTGGTATCTCGGGAACCCTGTTCACATCGTTTGGGGCTGTGAGCGAAACTCCGGCCGGATCTCCTCATGGATGGAACCCGAATAGGCGATAAACCTGGACTAGAGACTTGAGTGTTTAGGTAGGTCGTGGTCTACACCCACGTCGGCTTTCGCTTGAAGTCTGCCGAGCACATGTCGTGTGCAGACGCTAAGTGGTGGAAACATGTATGAAGAAGTACACCCCTGCAGGGTTAACATCATCTATTCGAATAGCCGTGTCCGCGGTAAAGGACTTCTGGGTTGCTTATATCAGTTCATAGACAAGTGAAAGTGGATACTTTAAAATGCACAAGATAAGCGTGAGTGCTATGGATGGCGTTCTCGTAGGGAGACGGGAGCGGATCCATAGTGGTGTATTGGTTGGTGAATATGTGGACTCGTGTGCGCCACCTCAAAAGAGTTACTTGCAGTCGTAGTTCAGGATAGCCACCGAGTCAAAGCTGGCTTGCTGCAGTCAAACTCCACCATCCCCTTTGTTGATAATGATGCATGTGTAGATAGATCTGATGTAAGTCTTGCTGGGTACATTTGTACTCACGTTTGCCTATTTTATGTTTTTGCAGAGAGACTTCAGTCTCACTAGTAGTTCCGCTTGGACTTCGACGTTTAGCTTGATACCTCAGCTACGATCTTGTGCCCTCGGCAGGATCTGATAGATAGTCAGGCTTCTCAGCCTTTTTCATTTATAGATGTCTGTACTCAGACATGATAGCTTCCGCTTGTGCTTTGACTTGTATGCTCTGATTGTTGGGTCATGAGACCCATGTTTGTAATGTCTCGCTCCTCGGAGCCTATTGAATAAACTACTGAGTCGTAGAGTCATTTTGTGATGCCATGTTGTATTGCACATATCGTGCATATTGTGTGTATGTTATTGAAATGCTTGGTATGTGTGGGATCTGACTATCTAGTTGTTTATCTTTAGTAGCCTCTCTTACCGGGAAATGTCTCCTAGTGTTTCCACCGAGCCATGGTAGCTTGCTACTGCTCCGGAACACTTAGGCTGGCCGGCATGTGTCCTTCTTCGTTCCTGTGTCTGTCCCTTCGGGGAAATGTCACGCGATGAATACCGGAGTCCTGTTAGCCCGCTACAGCCCGGTTCACCGGAGTCCTGCTAGCCCAGTGCTACAGCCTGGATTCACTCGCTGATGACCGACACGTTCGATGCTGGGTCATGGATGCCTGTCCCTGTAAGTTTGTGCCACTTTGGGTTTACGACTAGCCATGTCAGCCCGGGCTCCTTATCATATGGATGCTAGCGACACTGTCATATACGTGTGCCAAAAGGCGCAAACGGTCCCGGGCAAAGGTAATGCGACACCCGTGGGAATACCGTGCGTGAGGCCGCAAAGTGATATGAGGTGTTACATGCTAGATCGATGTGGCACTGAGTCGGGGTCCTGACAATTGCTATGAGAATTATGAATTCAATTCTAATATTGATGATTTTATTGAGAGAGTATCCGCTGTCCAAGAAGAGATTAATATTTTGCAGGAGTCGATGGAAGAAGAAATTGATGAAACTGTGAGCTCATTGGATGAAAAAGATGATGAGGAGAGCGAAGAACAAAAGGAGGAAGATCGGATTAGCTACCCGTGCCCACCTTCTAATGAGAGTAACTCTCCAACTCATACATTATTTAATGTCCCTTTGTTCTTACCGAAGGATGAATGCTATTATGATTGTCATGATCCCATTGATTCTTTTGAAATATTCCTTTTTATGATGCTTTCTATGCTTGTGGCCAAGATGCCAATATGAATTATGCTTATGGACATGAACTTGCTATAGTTCCTTATGTTAAACATGAAATTGTTGCTATTGCACCCACGCATGATAGTCCTATTATCTATTTGAATTCTCCCGACTACACTATATCGGAGAAGTTTGTCCTTATTAAGGATTATATTGATGGGTTGCGTTTCACTACTACACATGATGATTTTGATAGATATAATATGCATGTGCTTGCTGCTCCTACTTGCAATTATTATGAGAGAGGAACTACATCTCCGCCTCTCCATGTTTCCAATATGATAAAATTGCAAGAAACTGTTTATACTATGCATTGGCATTTACTATGTGTGCATGAATTGTTCTTTTATGACATGCCGATGCATAGGAAGAGAGTTAGACTTCATCATTACATGATATATGTTTCTTTGTTCTCACTACTAAATTACAAATCATTGTTAATTAAAATTGGCTTTGATATACCTTGGGATCCGGGTGGATTGATTACTTGAGCACTTTATGCCTAGCTTAATGGCTTTAAAGAAAGCTCTGCCATGGAGACAACCCAGAAGTTTTAGAGAGTCATTTATCTCTGTTGAGTGCTTTTATAAAGTTTAAAAACAAAAAATAAATAGGGGAACCCAAAACTTATCAAAAAGGAAAGTGAAAGTGAGAGAGACAAGCATTATTGAAGTGGGGGAGCTCCTTGAACTTTGTTCATGCTCACGGAAACTCTGTGAATCTTGATTATAGAAAATTTCCAAGAAAAATAATTATCCCCTTGTACAATTCCATTGTATTATAAAAATAATCTGCCAAGATTTTCCTTTAGGATGTTTACATTGCTTGTTGGTTTGTGCGGTGCAAAACAGAAACTTTGGCTGTAGTGCGTGATCTTACATTTTTTACTGGAACGTCAAACGGATCTGAAACTTTTTGCACTGTATTTATATACAAATCGTTTATTTTTCCTAATTATTTCAGAATTTTTGGAGCATCAGAGGTATGGTGAATGTTCAGATTATTACAGACTGTCCTGTTTAAGACAGATTCTGTTTTTGATGCATAGTTTGCTTGTTTTGATGAAACTATCGATTTCTATCAGTGGATTAAGCCATGTAAAATTTATCTTACAGTAGCTACAATGAAAAAAAATATGAATTGGTTGGCAACAGTACTTAGAGTAGTGATTTGCTTTATTATACTAACGGATCTTACCGAACTTTCTGCTAAGTTTTGTGTGATTGAAGTTTTCAAGTTTTGGGAGAGATCACGATGGATGAAAGAATAAGGAGTGGCAAGAACCTAAGCTTGGGGATGCCCGAGGCACCAAAAGGAAATATTCAAGGACTCCCAAGCAACCAAGCTTGGGGATGCCCTGTAAGGCATCCCCTCTTTCTTCTAACAATCATCGTTAATTTTACTTGGATCTATATTTTTATTCGTCACATGATATGCGTAAATCTTGGAGCAACTTTTGCATTTAGTTTTCACTTTCCTTTGATGCACCATGTTGGTATGAGATAGCCCTTGGTTGACTTATAGAATGCTCATTGCACTTCACTTATATCTTTTGAGTATGGCTTTATAGAATGCTTTATGTGCTTCACTTATATCTTTTGAAGTTTGGATTGCTTGTATCTCTTCACATAGAAAACCGCCATTTGTAGAATGCTCTTTTGCTTCACTTATATTTGTTAGAGCGTGGGCATATCTTTTGTAGAAATAATTAAACTCTCTTGCTTCACTTATATCTATTTAGAGAGATGACAGGAATTGGTCATTCACATGGTTAGTCATAAAATCCTACATAAAACTTGTAGATCACTGAATATGATATGTTTGATTCCTTGCAATAGTTTTGCGATATAAAGATGGTGATATTAGAGTCATTCTAGTGGGTAGTTTTGGATTGTATAAATATTTGTGTTGAAGTTTGTGATTCCCGTAGCATGCACATATGGTGAACCATTATGTAACGAAGTTGGAGCATGAGGTATTTATTGATTGTCTTCCTTATGAGTGGCGGTCGGGGACGAGCGATGGTCTTTTCCTACCAATCTATCCCCCTAGGAGCATGCGCGTAGTACTTTGTTTCAATGACTAATAGATTTTTGCAATAAGTATGTGAGTTCTTTATGACTAATGTTGAGTCCATGGATTATACGCACTCTCACCCTTCCATCATTGCTAGCCTCTTCGGTGTCGTGCATTGCCCTTTCTCACCTCGAGAGTTGGTGCAAACTTCGCCGGTGCATCCAAACCCCGTGATACGATACGCTCTATCACACATAAGCCTCCTTATATCTTCCTCAAAATAGCAACCATACCTACCTATCATGGCATTTCCATAGCCATTCTGAGATATATTGCCATGCAACTTCCATCATCTTCATATACATGACTTGAGCATCATTGTCATATTGCTTAGCATGATCGTAAGATAGCTAGCATGATGTTTTCATGGCTTGTCCCTTTTTTGATGTCATTGCTACACTAGATCATTGTACATCCCGGTACAACACCGGAGGCATTCATATAGAGTCATATTTTGTACTAGTATCGAGTTGTAATATTGAGTTGTGAGTAAATAAAAGTGTGATGATCATCATTATTAGAACATTGTCCCATGTGAGGTTATCAAAATAAAAGTGGCCAAAGAAGCCCCCCAAAAAAGAGAGGCCAAAGAAGCCTACAAAAAAGAAAAAAAAGAAAAGAGAGAAAAAATAAAAAAATGAGAGAAGGGACAGTGTTACTATCCTTTTACGACACTTGTGCTTCAGAGTAGCACCATGTTCTTCATATAGAGGGTTTCTTGAGTTATCACTTTCATATACTAGTGGGAATTTTCATTATAGAACTTGGCTTATATATTCCAACGATGGGCTTCCTCAAATGCCCTAGGTCTTCATGAGCAAGCAAGTTGGATGCACAACCACTTAGTTTCAGTTTGAGCTTTCATACAGTTATAGCTCTTAGTGCATCTGTTGCATGGCAATCCCTACTCCTCGCATTGACATCAATTGATGGGATCTCCATAGCCCATTGATTAGCCGCGTTGATGTGAGACTTTCTTCCTTTTTGTCTTCTTCACACAACCTCCATCATCATATTCTATTCCACCTATAGTGCTATGTCCATGGCTCACACTCATGTATTGCGTTAAAGTTGAAAAGGTTTGAGAACGTCAAAAGTATGAAAAAATTGCTTGTCTTGTCATCGGGATTGTGCATGATTTGAATATTTTGTGTGGTAAAGATGGAGCATAGCCAGACCATATGATTTTGAAGGGATAACTTTCTTTGGCCATGTTATTTTGAAAAGACATGATTGCTTTATTAGTATGCTTGAAGTATTATTGTCTTAATGTCAAATGATAGACTATTGCTTTGAATCACTCGTGTCTTAATATTCATGCCATGATTATATTACATGATCAAGATTATGCTAGGTAGCATTCCACATAAAAAATTATCTTTTTATCAGTTACCTACTCGAGGACGAGCAGGAATTAAGCTTGGGGATGCTGATACGTCTTCGTCGTATCTATAATTTTTGATTGTTCCATGCCAATATTCTACAACTTTCATATACTTTTGGCAACTTTTTATACTATTTTTTGGACTAACATATTGATCCAGTACCCAGTGTCAGTTCCTGTTTGTTGCATGTTTTTTGTTTCGCAGAAAATCCATATCAAACGGAGTCCAAACAGGATTAAAACTGACGGACATTTTTTTTGGAATATATGTGATTTTTGGGAAGAAGAATCAATGCGAGACGATGCCCGAGGGGGCCACGAGGCAAGGGGCGCACCCTGGGCCCTCGTGGCCACCCCGTAAGGCGGTTGGTGCCCTTCTTTCGCCACAAGAAAGCCAATATCCGGATAAAAATCGTGTCCAAAATTAAGCCCAACCGGAGTTACGGATCTCCGAGAATTTAAGAAACGGTGAAAGGACAGAATCATGGAACGTACAAACAGAGAGAGACAGGGAGACAGATCCAATCTCGGAACGGCTCTCGCCCCTCCATCACCATGCAGGCCATGGACCAGAGGGGAAACCCTTCTCCCATCTAGGGAGAAGGTCAAGGAAGAAGATGAATAAGGGGGGCCCTCTCCCCCTCTCTCCCGGTGGCGCCAGAACGCCGCCGGGGCCATCATCATGTGACGGCAATCTACACCAACACCTCCGTCATCTTCACCAACATATTCATCACCTTCCCCCATCTATCTACAGCGGTCCACTCTCCCGCAACCCGATGTACCCTCTACTTGAAAATGGTGCTTTATGCTTCATATTATTATCCAATGATGTTCTCACGCCTGCAGATGGCGATCTGCAGCGGACAGCAAGTGCAGTTCAGTTAGCAGATGCTAACTGAACCGCAACCGTGTGTTGGGCCTGAGGCCATGTAATGTGTGTGTTTGGGTTGCGGCCCAGGGCAAGCCCAGAGGGCAACTACTTATTGTGCGGTGATCGAATGATGAGGCAGTGAGTGATTAGAAATCAAATCTTCTTTCCCCTTCTCAGCTCTCTCTCCTCATCTGCTCTCCTCACCTACCGATCTGATCTCGATCCCCTCTCACCTTCTCTTCGTTGGGTCGTGACAATATGGTACTCAGAGCCTAGATTTTTTTCCCCACCCCCTCGCCGTCGCGGTTCTCATATCCTCTCGGTCACCGGTAACATCCACCGGGTCAGGTGCAAGCCGCTCCGGCGAGTTTGCACGAAATCCTGCTCGGGGTACGGTTGATTTGGAGCGAGACCATGGCGCCGTCCAAACCCTTGGCGCAGACCCGCCGCGTTCTCGACGTGATGTCAGAGACCACCGACAAGCTACAGACCTTGCTTGAGTCGGTCATCCGCCGCCTCGATGCGAACCAGAAGACGGCCGACGAGCGACACCAGGCGTAGCTCTCCTACAACGAGTAGGTCTCCACCGAGCTCAAGCACCTCTCCAAGCAGATCGATCTCACTCAGGCAGACGTGGATGAGGCGCGCAAGGCCGCGCCCACAGTCGACCCCTCCGCCGCGCACCACACCACCGTGTCTCCAGCGGCGGCCTCCTCTGCACCACCACCACCACCAGCACCGCCACCGCCACCGTTGTCTCGGACCGCGCCTCCCTCACTCTACACAGATGTAGCAGCCCAGCTACCCTTCGTGCGGCTCATCAACCATGGCCCGCCTCTGCTACTCCAACCTTCCCCAACGGCTTCAGATCGGGAGCGCAGGACAGATCTCTACACCAAGTCGTCGAAGCATGATTTTCCGTGGTTCGACGGCGACACCCCGCGCATCTGGCTCGAGCGCTGCGTCTCCTACTTTGAGTTGTACCGCGTGCCACCGCACAGGTGGGTCACCACGGCCTTGTTGTACATGGACGGCTTGGCAGCGATGTGGCTACAGGCTCATCGTTAGAAACATTCAGGGTTGTCGTGGGCGGCCTTTCGTGCGGTAGTGGAAGAGGAATTTGGGCAGGAGGAGTTTGAAGCACAGATGCATCAGTTGGTTCAGTTGCGGCAGACTGGGAGCATGCAAGAATATCGATAGCAGTTCGAGACATCAATGTATCATCTGCTGTCGTTGGATCCGCATTTGAGCCCGCAGTTTTTCATCTCTCAGTTTCTGCTCGGGCTCAAGGATGAGCTTCGTCTGGGCGTCCGTCTGCAAGCTCCTACCAGCATCACTCGAGCTGCCGTTTTTGCAAGAATTCAGGAAGAGGAAATGGAGCGACAACACGCATAGCGACAGCGGGTCATACCAGTGGGTCGTCCACCTCCACAAGCAGCAACAGCAGCCCCCAATCCAGCTCGGGCAGCAGCACAACAGCGCCCAGCGAATGATGAATTTGCTCGGGAACGGTTAAGAGAATTCCGACGAGCTAATGGACTGTGTTTCCGCTGTGGGGATAAATACTCCCGTGAGCATCAGTGCAAACGCACAGGACAAATTATGGTGATTGAAGTGGGCGAATTCAGACAAATTCTGTCAGATGACATGGTGCACGCGCTGCAACTGTTGGATGCACCGTGCAGCAAGAACCAGAATGTTGCTCTTTGAGCCAACATGCTATGTCCGGCGAGGAAGGGCCATCCACAATTCGCCTATGCGCCCAAGTGGGCAATCATATCATGCTGCTGCTAGTCGATTCGGGGAGTTCCTACAGTTTTATTAGCGAAAATTTCACCGCTCGAATTGCTGCTAAGATGGAAGAACTGCCTCCTGTGTCAGTTTGTGTGGCAAATGGACAGCGGCTGCGCTGCAACAAGCTGGTGCGTAAATTGTCCTGGACAGTGCCTGGCCACACCTTCAACACTGATCTCCGAGTGTTACCACTTAGTGCATACGATGGTGTTTTGGCATCGACTGGCTCTCCGCCCATAGTTCGATGTTGTGCCACTGGGAACTAAAGAGAATTCAGTTTGACACCGGGGGCAAGACCATGAAACTGCAAGGAGTGAAAACCACCAATCTGTCTCACACTACCGAGCTGGATGCTTATGAGCTTCATCGCATGGAAGTGGCAAACGACATCTGGACAGCGGCCACTGGTAGAAAAAGGGCATGTTGTCCCAGTTCGTAAGGGCCTTTTGTCCCGGTTCTGGAACCGGGACTAAAGGGTCGGTACTAATGCCCTGTCCCTTTAGTCCCGGTTCAATCCAGAACCGGGACAGATGGGCCTCCACGTGGCCTGTGCGCGGAGGCCAGGCAGGAGACCCTTTGGTCCCGGTTGGTGGCACCAACCGGGACCAATAGGCATCCACGCATCAGCATTTCTGTGGCTGGGGTTTTTGTTTTTTTTTGAAAGGGGGGGGGGTTTGGGGGTTTTGGGGGGTTAATTTAGGCGTTTCATATATTGTGTTAGCTAGCTATAATTAATAGAGAGAAGTGTCCTCTCTTATGTCCGTGCTTGGTCGACGCTACGTACTATACATACGTATAGAGGGGACTAGACACGCTAGCTAGCTAGTAAGCAAACGAAGGAAACAGAAGATCGTCATGAACATATATGCATACAGAGAGAAGTGATATCGACCACCTCTCCTTCTCCGAGAGATTAGTCGAACAACAAGTTCTCGTATATCTATCCGACACTACTGGCTACATATATACAATGATTATCTCTTACAAATATAATCATACGGACTCAGGGTCCACATAGAATTCTCCGTCTTCAGGGATCACGTGGTCAAGAAAGAATGCCGCCAATTCCTCTTGAATTGCTCGCATGCGAGCTGGTGCTAGGAGTTCATCCCGCTTCCGAAACATCTAATTAAAAGAAGGGGGTCAATACATATATATATGAATGAATGAAACTCAACACAAATGATGGTAATAAAATAAAATTGTGAATGTTGTTATTTATGTACTTCATATTGTTCGTCAGTGTAGCCCCGCTCACAGGTCGTGTGGCGGATGGACTCGCAAACGTAGTATCCACAGAAATCATTCCCTTGTTCCTGCCACAACCACTTTACAAGAAATAGAGGTCAATCAAACTGATAAGCAGGAATGCCAAATGGTATTGATGAAACTAGCGCTTGAATGACTAGTAGATGTGCGGAACATGCTACTATAGTACTTACTTTCGGGTGTCTAAATTGCAGCTCCTTCGGCAGTCCCGGAGCTTTTTTGGTGAATTTTCTCCAAACCCTGTCGGACAAAGAAAACAATTACTTGATATATCAGGAAATGAACAAAGTTGCTGATATGGTGGATAATGATCGATTTAACTTACTTCTCGAGTATTTGAGTCATGTCTGCATAGTCCTGGGGATCTTTTCGTCTTGAGTCTAAGACGGTTACTAGTCCCTGCTCAAGCTTAATCTCTAGGAGAATATAGTGGAAACTGCACACGCATGCATAACTCATCAATTACATTACTATAACCTTGACTAATATATAAGGGAAACCGAATACGCATAAGACAGTAACACTCACTTGAAGTTGTAAGGAAAGAGTATTACTTTGTTTTCATTTATTACGAACGATCGTAGCAAGTTGGCCTCGGTAGCTGTGGCATGAAATTTAACCTGAGTTGCATCTATGAGATATGTGTTAATGAACCCAATATCACCGACTTGTCTTTTCTTCAATTCGGCGATCTTCAATCTGCATAATATAGTGAGGATGATTATAAATACATGCAATGAAAGAGGTGAGCTATATAGAGAAACTTAATGACAGAAGTAGTACTACTTACAGACAGTAGCAGGCGACCGTTGTTTTATCGAGGGCCAATTGATTGAAAAACTGATAGAACTCCTCAAATGGAACAGGCAACAGTTCAATTCCAACGAGGTCATGCTCCTTGTTAACTTTCACATACAAAGTACTCCTCCCCCAAGAGTCTCTGCAGATTTTCAAGTACCAATCATGCAATCTTCGCATCATCGTTGATAGAGATCTTTCATCTTTGACGAGAGGCTTCCCGTACTCGTATCTTTGTATCTGCACGTCCATGGGTTCATAATGTACATCGTCGGGCAGGTAATCTGCAAGATTGCTATAACCGGGCACCATCCTCGGATCATTAGCGACGTTGTGGCTAGGCACCTTGAGCGGGGGGCATGATTGATTCGCTTGTTCGCCGAGCTGGGCAATTTGTCTCCCAGCTCATCGTTCTTTCAGCCTTTGATCACTGACAGTACTTCCCGACCGCTCCGCTTCGGCAAATTCCTTTCCAATAATGCGCTCATAGTTTCCTTTCAGCGGAGACTTCGGTGGTTTTGTCAGGGCAGCCAGAGTGCGCTTCGCTTTCACCGGATCTACCTTCTCCTCGGGAAGTGGATGTCTCTTTGCTTTCAACCCTTGAAACCAGTCATCCACTTCGGATCGTGTGATCTTGGTGTTCTCCTCCGGGGTCCTCTCGTATGGTAACTTCTCTGGAGTCTTTAGAGAAGGACCGAATCTGTATGTCCTCCCGCCTCTGGTTGTACTGCTAGACGCCGACCGAGCAGACGGAGCGGTTGTCTTCTTTACTTGCTTACGAGGCGGAGGAGAAGGACTACGACGTGTCGGAGCAGCTGGAGTGGCGGCAGGTCTCTTCCGCCCTCGCTGACGAGGCGGAGAAGGAGGAGGCTGGCTGCTCGGGCGCATCGGCGCAGGCGGAGAAGGAGGCGAAGTGCCGCCACGCGCTGGAGAAGGAGCCAGTCGAGTGCCCTGATCGTCACTCGCCGGAGGAGGAGGCGGTGGAGGAGGCGGAGTGCCCTGACTCGCCGGAGGAGGAGGCGGTGGAGGAGGCGTCCAGATCGGAAGGTTGATGAGCTCCTTCCGCCATAGGCATGGAGTCTTCAGAGTAGACCCCAGCCTAGTCTCCCCTTCACCGGTAGGGTGGTCAAGCTGGAGGTCCTCAAATCCCTCCGTTATTTCATCCACCATCACCCTAGCATATCCTTCTGGAATCGATCGACAGTGAAAAGTTGCGCCGGGTTCAGTAGGATAAACAGAGCCAACAGCCGCCTTGACCTTCAAATTCATCCATTGCGTCATAAGGTGGCAATTTTGAGACTCCGTGATAGCATCCACAGGATAGCTGGCAGGAGCCGTCAAGGCATGCTCCGGCTGAAGCAGCTCGGTGGAAGCCACGCTGCTTCTGCGCTGAGATGGCGGGGTAGCTTTGGGGGAAGCTTCGGCAGTACGTTTGCTGCGATTTGCTTCTCGTTCCTCTATCGCGTCTACCCTTGCTTGCAGTGCCTGCATTTGGGTCTGCTGCACTTTTTTCCTCCTCTCATGGGATTTGTAACTGCCTGCGTCCGGAAACCCAACCTTCCATGGAATGGAGCCTGGCGTGCCTCGTGTCCGTCCAGGGTGCTCAGGATTCCCGAGGACCATTGTGAGCTCGTCGTTCTCTCTGTCTGGAAAGAACGTCCCTTGTTGCGCTGCTTCGATATACTGCTTAAGCTTCCTGACTGGTATGTCCATTTGATCATTCGTCCAAATGCACTTCCCTGTTACAGGGTCCAAGGTTCCGCCAGCCCCGAAGAACCAAGTCCGGCAACGGTCTGGCCAGTTGATTGTCTCTGGTTCGATCCCTTTATCAACCAGATCATTCTCAGTCTTGGCCCACTTAGGCCGGGCTACGAGGTAGCCACCTGACCTCGTGCGATGGTGATGCTTCTTCTTCGCAGCATTTTGCTTGTTTGTCGCCGACATCTTCTTACTCTTTTCCGATGTCTTGTGGGCCACAAATGCGGGCCAGTGATCTTTGATCTTCTCATATCTGCCCTTGAATTCTGGTGTCTCATCATTTTCGACAAACTTATTCAGCTCTTTCTTCCACCTCCTGAATAGTTCTGCCATCCTCTTAAGAGCAAAAGACTTGATTAATTGCTCTTTAACTAGGTTCTCTGGATTATCATCTGGCGGTAGGGTGAAATTTGACTTCAGCTCAGTCCAAAGATCATTTTTCTGCATATCATTGACATAAGACACCTCAGGGTCTTCTGTAGCCGGCTTAAACCATTGCTGGATGCTTATCGGGATCTTGTCCCTAACCAGAACCCCGCACTGAGCAACAAATGCATTCTTTGTTTGGATGGGTTCAATCGGTTGGCCGTCGGGCGCGGTTGCTATGATCTCAAACCTTTCATCCGAGCTCAACTTTTTCTTCGAGCCTCGTCTCTTTACCGAAGTTGTGCTCGATCCGGAGGGCTAGAAAAAAGAACAAAGACTTAATTAATATGTGTACATACCAAAACAATGAATGCATCAATCAGCTAGTCAGCACAAGCTTATCTAATATATATACCTGGCCGGACTCAGTTCGGTCACCGGCGCCGTCATCACGGTCTCCTTCTTGCACCGGCATTGGGTCACCGGCGCCGTCCTCATGTTCTTCTTCTTGCACCGGCATTAGGTCATCGTAGCCAGCTTCTTCACCCTCTCCTTCCAGACCATCGGTGTCGTTGAGAAACAACGAGACGGCATCACTTCCTTCTGCGATTATGTCCCTCAACAACGCTTCTTTTGCTTCGTCTCGGGCGGTGTCCATAGTTTCTACAAATATTTACAACATGGCAATTATTATTCAAACATGACAGATGGATATATTAGTGGCAAACGTAGAACTAGCTACCTAATCATAGTAAGGAATCATATATATTAATTAGTGGCCTCGACGCTGCTTCTCTAGGGTTTGGGGTGGCCTCGACAACGCTTCAAGGGTTTGGGGTGGCCTCGAGAGCGCTTCAAGGAGGGGGTAATATCGACCCCCCCCACGTGTTGAAGCTATCGGGAGGGGGTAGATATCGACAATGACGACACTACATCTATGTCCCTCGATGACCCTCGTTCCCGATAAAAAAAGAGGAAGAAGAAAAAAAAAAGAGGAGAAGAAAGAATAGAGGAGTTCTACGTTCGAGAGGATTGCCGAGGGGTCGGGAGGTTGCCTAGTGTCAAAGGATTCAACAAAACCATGTCTTCATCATTAGGCGAAAGTAACAGGTGCATGATGGTACGAAGCTCTCCAAAGTTATTTTGGAACGGAGTCCTAGATAGGATAATTCGCTTTTTGGTACAAAGTTCAGCAAGAACCTTCCAAATATCATTATTTGGAAGGTCTTTGCTGAAATTCATACAAAAAGGCAAATTATCCTATCCGGGACACCATTCCAAAATAATTTTGGAGGACTTCGTCATGCCCTGGTTACTACTGGCTAATGATGAAGCCATGGATTTCTTCAATACTTTGACACTCTAGGAAACCTCTCTCTTGACCCCTCGACGATCCTCGACCCCTCGATCCCTTGACGACCCTGGAACCCTCGACCCCTCGGCGATCCTCTTCTTCCTCTCATGTTCGAGAGGATCGCCGAGGGGTCGGGAGGTTGCCTAGTGTCAAAGGATTCAACAAAACCATGTCTTCATCATTAGGCGAAAGTAACAGGTGCATGATGGTACGAAGATCTCCAAAGTTATTTTGGAACAGATTCCTAGATAGGATAATTTGCTTTTTGGTACAAAGTTCAGCAAGAACCTTCCAAATATCGTTGTTTGGAGGCCTTTGCTGAAATTCATACAAATAGGAAAATTATCCTATCCGGGACACCATTCCAAAATAACTTTGGAGGACTTCGTCATGCCCTGGTTACTTCTGGCTAATGATGAAGCCATGGATTTCTTCAATACTTTGACACTAGGAAATCTCTCTCTCGACCCCTCGGCGATCCTCGACCCCTCGAACCCTCGACGACCCTGGAACCCTCGACCCCTAGGCGATCCTCTTCTTCCTCTCATGTTCGAGAGGATCGCCGAGGGGTCGGGAGGTTGCCTAGTGTCAAAGGATTCAACAAAACCATGTCTTCATCATTAGGGGAAAGTAACAGGTGCATGATGGTACGAAGCTCTCCAAAGTTATTTTGGAACGGAGTCCTAGATAGGATAATTCGCTTTTTGGTACAAAGTTCAGCAAGAACCTTCCAAATATCATTATTTGGAAGGCCTTTGCTGAAATTCATACAAAAAGGCAAATTATCCTATCCGGGACACCATTCCAAAATAACTTTGGAGGACTTCGTCATGCCCTGGTAACTTCCGGCTAATGATGAAGCCATGGATTTCTTCAATACTTTGACACTAGGAAACCTCTCTCGACCCCTCGGCGATCCTCGACCCCTCGAACCCTCGACGACCCTGGAACCCTCGACCCCTAGACGACCCTGGAACACTCGACCCTCGATCCCTCGACCCTATAGAACCCTCGAACCCTCAACCCTGAAACCCTCGACCCTTGACCCCTTAACGACCCTCGACCCTCTACCCTAGTTCCCGACCCTCGACCCTCGGCGATCCTCGACACCCTCGTTCCCGATAAAAATTAAGAAGAAGAAGAAGAAGAAGAAGAAGAAGAAGAAGAAGAAGAAGAAGAAGAAGAAGAAGAAGAAGAAGAAGAAGAAGAAGAAGAAGAAGAAGAAGAAGAAGAAGAAGAAGAAGAAGAAGAAGAAGAAGAAGAAAGAGGAGAAGAAGAAAGGAATATCTAGAGGAGAAGATCAAAGAAAAAAAGAAGAAAAAAAAGAGGAGAAGAAGAAAGGAATAGTGGAGAAGAAGAAAAAATAGAATATATTCTATTTTCTCTTCTTCTCCACTATTTTTTTCTTCTTCTCCTCTTCTTTTTCTTCTTTTTTCTTCTTCTTATTTATTTCTCCTCTTCTTCTTTCTTTCCTCTTCTTATTTTCTTTCTTTCCTATACTTCTTTTCCTTCCTTCTTAATATCACTTAGCAAATTTTGCAACGATAGAGAGGGGGTGCTCCCGTGGTCTAAAATCCGTCTATGCATGATAGAAAATTCAAAAAAAATACATCTATGATCCCTCAACGTCCCCGCCTCTCTCATGAACAAAAAAAATATGTGAATTAAAAAAACATCATGTTCTATGAACAAAAAAACATCATATTTCATCCACATTCGTGCATACATCATATATGTGATCATCTATGAAAAAACATCATATTCTATAAAATAATCATTACATATATATAAACAAGCATATATATATATAGATAACAAGCATATATATGAAAAAAATTGCAAAGGGAGGGCGTCGGCGGCCGGACCAAGCTGAGGAGGCGGGCAGGGGCGCAGGCGACGGCGAGGGCGGGCCGGGGCGGCGCACGTCGGGGCAGGGGCGCGGGTGACG
>NC_041388.1:544547399-544601627 GCF_002162155.2 Triticum dicoccoides
TTTATTTTCTTTTGTTTTTTGCTTTAATTTTTAATTTTGTTTGCTTTTAGGTTAGCAAAATTATAAACTTTCTGTTAGTGCCATTAGTTTTAGAAAAATTATAAACTTTCTGTTAGTGCCATTAGTTTTAGAAAAATTATAAACTTTCTGTTAGTGCCATTAGTTTTCAAATTTGAATAGTTAAAATTCGAATTCTTTGAAAATTGTTTGAATCACAAGTTTGTGATTAACTTACTAAAAAATGAGAATAGATGCGCTTATAGAGAAATTCAACCTAAATTCCTAGTAAATTTCTATGAATTTCAGAGAAATTCACTATGGATTTAGGTTAAACTTTTCTCTATTAGGGCATCTATTTTCACTTTGAGAGGAGCTCAACAAGGCAGAGAGGGAAGGGCTTATAAACTGGTGTGAGCCCCCTTCGGTTGGCGAGGTGGGACTAAACTCTGCCCGCAACGAGGACCAACCCTTTAGTCCCGGTTTGTGGCATAAACCGGGACTAATCGTCATGGGCCAGGGGCGAACCATAAGACATGAAAGCATTTCATATGAACTCTAAAAAAGTTGAAAGTTGGGACGGTATCATAATTTCACCCACATAGCATGTGCATGTACAAAACGGACAATGGTAGCATGTTCGTGTGTTACAAAGTTGGCATGGTATCATCATAATAGTTGCAGGAGAAAGTCTTCACTTTTTCTTCGCTTGTGTCATTTGCTTAATGCGCCGTAACCATGGATAATCTTCATTGTTTATCAGGATGCTTGGGTCAGCCTTGACATTGAAGGGAGGAATTTCATGAAACTTTTCATAATCTTCAGACATGTCTGTCTTGCCGTCCACTCCCAGGATGTCCCTTTTTCCTAAAAGAACTATGTGGCGCTTTGGCTCATCGTATGATGTATTCGCTTCCTTATGTTTTCTTTTTCTCGGTTTGGTAGACATGTCCTTCACATAGATAACCTATGCCACATCATTGGCTAGGACGAACGGTTCGTCAGTGTACCCAAGATATTTCAGATCCACTGTTGTCATTTCGTACTGTGGGTCTACCTGTACCCCGCCGCCTAACAGATTGACCCATTTGCAATTAAACAAAGGGACCTTAAAATCAGGTCCGTAGTCAAGTTCCCATATGTCCACTATGTAACCATAATATGTGTCCTTTCCGCTCTCGGTTGCTGCATCAAAGCGGACACCGATGTTTTGGTTGGTGCTCTTTTGATCTTGGGCGATCGTGTAAAATGTATTCCCATTTATCTCGTATCCTTTGTAAGTCAATACAGTCAAAGATGGTCCCCTGGACAACAAGTACAACTCATCACAAACAGTGTTGTCACCTCTGAGACGTGTTTCCAACCAACTGCTAAAAGTCCTGATGTGTTCACATGTAATCCAGTCGTCGCACTGCTCCGGGTGTTTGGAGCGCAGACTGTTCTTGTGTTCATCGACATACGGGGTCACCAAGGTAGAGTTCTGTAGAACTGTGTAGTTTGCTTGAGACCAAGAATATCCGTCCCTGCATATTATTGAGTCTCTTCCAAGAATGCCTTTTCCAGTCAGTCTCCCCTCATACCGCGATTTAGGGAGACCTATCTTCTTAAGGCCAGGAATGAAGTCAACACAAAACCCGATAACATCCTCTGTTTGATGGCCCATGGAGATGCTTCCTTCTGGCCTAGTGCGGTTACGGACATATTTCTTTAGGACTCCCATGAACCTCTCAAAGGGGAACATATTGTGTAGAAATACGGGCCCTAGGATGACAATCTCGTCGACTAGATGAACTAGGACGTGCGTCATGATATTGAAGAAGGATGGTGGGAACACCAGCTCGAAACTGACAAGACATTGCGCCACATCACTCCTTAGCCTTGGTACGATTTCTGGATCGATCACCTTCTGAGAGATTGCATTGAGGAATGCACATAGCTTCACAATGGCTAATCGGACGTTTTCCGGTAGAAGCCCCCTCAATGCAACCGGAAGCAGTTGCGTCATAATCACGTGGCAGTCATGAGACTTTAGGTTCTGAAACTTTTTCTCTGGCATATTTATTATTCCCTTTATATTCGACGAGAAGCCAGTCGTGACCTTCATACTGAGCAGGCATTCAAAGAAGATTTCTTTCTCTTCTTTCGTAAGAGCGTAGCTGGCAGGACCTTTATACTGCTTCGGAGGCATGCCATCTTTTTCGTGCAAACGTTGGAGGTCCTTCCGTGCCTCAGGTGTATCTTTTGTCTTCCCATACACGCCCAAGAAGCCTAGCAGGTTCACGCAAAGGTTCTTCGTCACGTGCATCACGTTGATTGAGGAGCGGACCTCTAGGTCTTTCCAGTAGGGTAGGTCCCAAAATATAGATTTCTTCTTCCACATGGGTGCGTGTCCCTCAGCATCATTCGGAATAGCTAGTCCACCGGGACCCTTTCCAAAGATTACGTAGTGTAAATCATTGACCATAGCAAGCACGTGATCACCGGTGCGCATGGCGGGCTTCTTCCGGTGACCTGCCTCGCCTTTGAAATGCTTGCCTTTCTTTCGACATTGATGGTTGGTCGGAAGAAATCGACGATGGCCCAGGTACACATTCTTCCTGCATTTGTCCAGGTATATACTTTCAGTGTCATCTAAAAAGTGTGTGCATGCGTGGTATCCATTGTTTGTCTGTCCTGAAAGGTTACTGAGAGCGGGCCAATCGTTGATGGTCACGAACAGCAACGCCTTAAGGTTAAATTCCTCCTGTCTGTGCTCATCCCACGTACGTACACCGTTTCCATTCCACAGCTGTAAAAGTTCTTCAACTAATGGCCTTAGGTACACATCAATTTCGTTGCCGGGTTGCTTAGGGCCTTTGATGAGAACTGGCATCATAATGAACTTCCGCTTCATGCACATCCAAGGAGGAAGGTTATACATACATAGAGTCACGGGCCAGGTGTTGTGATTGCTGCTCTGCTCCCCGAAAGGATTAATGCCATCCGTGCTTAAAGCAAACCATACATTCCTTGGGTCCTTTGCAAACTCATCCCAGTACTTTCTCTCGATTTTTCTCCACTGCGACCCGTCAGCGGGTGCTCTCAACTTCCCGTCTTTCTTTTGGTTCTCACTGTGCCATCGCATCAACTTGGCATGCTCTTTGTTTCTAAACAGACGTTTCAACCATGGTATTATAGGAGCATACCACATCACCTTCGCATGAACCCTCTTCCTGAGGGGCTCGCCGTCAACATCACCAGGGTCATCTCGTCTGATCTTATACCGCAATGCACCGCATACCGGGCATGCGTTCAGATCCTTGTATGCACCGTGGTAGAGGATGCATTCATTAGGGCATGCATGTATCTTCTCCACCTCCAATCCTAGAGGGCATACGACCTTCTTTGCTGCATATGTACTGTCGGGCAATTCGTTATCCTTTGGAAGCTTCTTCTTCAATATTTTCAGTAGCTTCTCAAATCCTTTGTCAGCCACAGCATTCTCTGCCTTCCACTGCAGCAATTCCAGTACGGTACCGAGCTTTGTGTTGCCATCTTCACAATTGGGGTATAACCCTTTTTTGTGATCCTCTAACATGCGATCGAACTTCAGCTTCTCCTTTTGACTTTTGCATTGCCTCCTTGCATCGACAATGACCCGGCGGAGATCATCATCATCGGGCACATCGTCTGGTTCCTCTTGATCATCACCAGCTTCACCCGTTGCAGCATCATTGGGCACATCGTCTGGTTCCTCTTGATCTTCACCAGCTCCCCCGGTTGCAGCATCACCGTATTCAGGGGACACATAGTTGTCATCGTACTCTTCTTCTTCGTCGTCTTCCATCATAACCCCTATTTCTTCGTGCCTCGTCCAAACATTATAGTGTGGCATGAAACCCTTGTAAAGCAGGTGGGAGTGAAGGATTTTTCGGTTAGAGTAAGACCTCGTATTCCCACATTGAGTGCATGGACAACACATAAAACCATTCTGCTTGTTTGCCTCAGCTGAATCGAGAAACTCATGCACGCCCTTAATGTACTCGCGGGTGTGTCTGTCACCGTACATCCATTGCCGGTTCATCTGCGTGCATTATATATAATTAAGTGTCCAAATTAATAGAAGTTCATCATCACATTAAAACCAAAGTGCATACATAGTTCTCATCTAACAACATATAGCTCTCCAGAGCATCTAATTAATTAAACCATATATTGAAACTATGTAAAACATTTCAATGCGAAAACAAATGCGATCATAATTGCAACCAAGGTAAAAATTGATCCAACGGCATAATGATACCAAGCCTCGGTATGAATGGCATATTTTCTAATCTTTCTAATCTTCAAGCTCATTGCATCCATCTTGATCTTGTGATCATCGACGACATCCGCAACATGCAACTCCAATATCATCTTCTCCTCCTCAATTTTTTTTATTTTTTCCTTCAACAAATTGTTTTCTTCTTCAACTAAATTTAACCTCTCGACAATAGGGTCGGTTGGCATTTCCGATTCACATACATCCTACATAAATAAAATCTATGTCACGTTGGTCGGCATAATTTTCATAAACAATAAATGAACCAATAGTTATAAAGATAATATATATATACCACATCTGAGTCATAGACAGGATGAGGGCCGACGGGGGCGGATACCAAAACCATCGCACTATATAAGATGCAATAATAAAAGTAAGAAAATAATACAAGTATCTATGTAAACATACAAGTAAGAATATTTTTCCTTTTAGAAAGAAGATAAGAACAAGAGGCTCACCACGGTGGTGCCGGTGATGAGCTCGGCGCGGGTGATCGACGGCGGTGAAGACGGGGACGGGGCGTGACGGACCGCTAAACCTAGACAAATATTATGGAAAATGGAGCTTGGAGGTCGAGCTTGGAGAGGAGAAAGCTTAAGTAGTGTGGCTCGGGCATTCCATCGAACACCTTGTGTGCATAGGAGGTGAGCTAGAGCACCACCAAGCCCTCTCCCCCTCGGCCAGAGAAAAACAGAGCACTGGGGTGCTCTGCTCGCGAGCGAGGGGTATATATAGGCACCTCATTGGTCCTGGTTGGTGACATGAGCCAGGAGTAAAGGGGAGCCTTTGGTCCTGGTTCAAGCCACCAACCGGGACCAATGGTGGTGGGCCAGGAGCGAGGCCCATTGGTCCCGGTTCATCCCACCAACCGGGACCTAAAGGTCCAGATGAACCGGGACCAATGGCCCACGTGGCTCGGCCGACCCCCTGGGCTCACGAACCGGGACCAATGCACATTGGTCGCGGTTCTGGACTGAACTGGGACTAATGGGCTGACCCGGGCCTGGACCAAAGCCCTGTTTTCTACTAGTGGGCCCTTGTCACTGTGGAGAAAACTGACGAAACACCACTCGCACCAATCCCAGCCAGTATTCAGAAAGTTCCGCACGGATATCAGGACGTGTTTGCTGAACCAAACACCCTGCCCCCACGCCGTCAGTACGATCACAGCATCAACCTGGAGCCAGGCACTACACCTATCAACACAAAGCCGAGTCCCTACGCCGCGCCCGTGCTGCTCGTGAAAAAGAAGGACGGCAGCTGGCGATTCTGCGTTGATTTTCGACGTTTGAATACAGCAACAGTGAAAAACAAGTTTCCCCTGCCTGTGGTTGATGAGCTGCTCGATGAACTAGCCAGGGCCAAATACTTCTCCAAGATTGACTTGCGCACGGGATACCACCAAATCCATATGCGGGAAGAGGACGAAGAGAAAACAACTTTCAAGATGCATCACGGCCATTACCATTTCCGCGTCATGCCATTCGGGTTGTGCAACATGCCAGCTACGTTTCAGTTCTTGATGAACACTGTCTTCGGCTGCTACGTTCGTAAGTTCATCATTATTTTCTTGGATGACATCTTGGTTTTCAGCATAGACCTGCAGGAACATGAAGAACACCTGCGCCTCACTCTGGAGCTCCTCCGCGAAAATCAGTTGTTCGCCAAGGCCAACAAGTGTTCATTCGCACAAACAAGTATTGAGTACCTGGGGCACGTGATCTCACAAGACGGCATCGCCACCGACACAAGCAAGACCAGTGCAATGCAGGCCTGGCCCGTGCCCTCGACACCAACCGAGCTGCGTGGGTTCCTGGGGTTGACAGGGTACTACCGCAAATTCGTTCCTCACTATGGCATCATCGCCAAGCCCTTGATGCAGCTCCTCTCGAAGAAAAGATTTGTCTGGGATGACAAGGCACAACAAGCATTTGACACGCTCAAGCAGGCGATGATGAGCACACCGGTCTTCGCTTCCCAACTTCACACGCCCGTTCGCCATCGAGACCGATGCTTGCGACACTGGCGTGGGCGCGGTGCTCACCCAAGATAGCCACCCTGTCTCCTACCTCAAGAAAGCTCTCGGGGTGCGAAACCAGAAGCTTTCCATGTATGAAAAAGAATTCCTCGCGTGATGATGGCCATTGACAAGTGGCGGCCATATCTGCAACGCGCCCCGTTCGAAATCGTCACCGACCACAAGAGCTTGTGTGCATTGGGAGATCAGCAGTTGGTCACCGACCTGCAACGCAAGGCCATGTCGAAGATGGTGGGCCTTCAATTCTCCTTCCATTACAAGAAAGGCGTCGACAACGGCGCCGCCAATGCCCTGTCTCACGTCGGCCACCTACTGGCACTCGACGCGCTCTCTATGTGCCAGCCCTAGTGGCTGCAAGAGGTGGAGAACTCCTACGAAACCGACCCCGAGTCGTAAAAATTGCTCGCTAAGCTGCCAGTTGTGGGCGAGGATGACCAAGGCCGAGCACTGCAGAACGGAGTAATTCGCCAGCGGGGGCGCCTGTGGATCGGTGCCAACACCGCGCTCTAGACCAAGCTCATCGCCGCGCTTCATCACAGCGTGGTGGGGGGCCACTCCGGCGCTACGACCACCTACCACCGCATACACAAGCTCTTCGCCTGGCTTGGCCTCAAGCGCGCCGTGGAGGACTTCGTTCGCCAGTGCGGCATCTGCTAGCACGCCAAGCATGAGAACAAACACCCGGCCAGCAAGCTGCAACCTCTGCCGATTCCTGACGCGCCATGGCAGGACGTGACCATGGACTTCGTCGAGGGTCTACCCAAATCCGAAGGATGCGACTCCATCATGGTCGTCGTCGATCGGCTCACCAAGTTCGCGCATTTCGTGCCGCTCCATCACCCCTTCACCGTGGCCCAGGTGGCCCGCGCATTCTGGGAGCATGTCATCAAGTTGCACGGCGTCCCTCGCTCCATCGTCTCTGATCGAGACAAAATCTTCACCAACACAATGTGGCACGAACTGCTCGCCGCGGCCGGCACCAAGCTTCTCTACTCCTTTGCCTACCACCCCCAGACGGACGGCCAGACGGCACGAGTCAACCAGTGCCTCGAGATGTACCTTCGATGCGCCGTACACGACACCCCACGGCAATGGCGCAAGTGGCTGCCGGCAGCAGAGTTCTGGTACAACTCCACACATCACGCATCTCTTAAGTGCTCACCCTTCCGGGCGCTCTACGGTGTCGACCCCAACCTGGGCGGACTGCCGCACTTCAACATCGACTCGACTCCGAGTGCGCCCGCGGACGACCTGGACTGGGTTGTGCACACGGAACGCCTCCGTGCCCAACTTGCCAGAGCACAGATGTGCTTCAAGAAGCAGGCCGATCGTCACCGTGCCGAGCGCGCGTTCGACGTCGGCGAACAAGTGTTACTCAAGCTACAGCCGTACGCACAATCATCCGTCGTCAATCGCCCATGCCGGAAGCTCTCCTACAAGTTCTATGGGCTGTTCACGGTGACTGAACGGATCGGCACCTTGGCGTACCGCCTTCAACTGCGAGCGGACAGCCGCATTCATCCGGTATTCCATGTCTCCCAATTGAAGCCTTACACCCCTGACTACACTCATGTCTTCTTGGAGCTGCCGCAATGTAACACCCCCAGTGTCATGCTACAGTAACCCTCTGTGATTAAGCTAATCACTTTGCTAAGCAGTGCTTGATCACCTTTGATTCAAATATCATTTGAAATCCCACTCTGTAATCAAATTCAATTTGCAAGTGGAATTTGGAGTTGCACAAAAGTTGCTACAAAATAGTTCGTAATTTTTCAAATGAGGAAAACAACATCACCTAAATTCCCAAAAGGCCCCTAGGATTTAAAACAGGGCCCAAAACAGCCCCAACAATCTATTTTCATTTATACAAAATTTAGATGAAATTATCTTGCCCCAAAACCTTTTTTATGGAAGTGCTAAATTCGAAGTATTTATGTGGCACAATTCGATATTTTATAAAAGTCTTTTTGTGGCCTAGCAATTTGCAAAACTAAAAAGGAATTACAAAAAAGAAAAGAAACAGGGAAAGCTACTGTGGACTGGGCCTAAGTCCATAGTGCAGGCCCAGCCCATCAGGGGGTTTTCCCCTTCCTACTGCTCATCGGCGACGCGGTGGACGCCCGTGCGACGTCCATGGCTCGGATCGACAACGAGGCAGCCATCCGCCGCATCCCGAGCTACCTACAAGATCCCCTCGATCCCCTGGCGAACCCTAGATCACCACTCCTCCCCTCTTTCGCTCGCCCCCTTTGTTTTCTCCATCACCCGACGCTGCCGTCGCCGTGCGCCGCTCGATCCCGCGGCCACCGTCCTCCTGTGGCCCCACCGCCATGCGGTAGGGCTTCGCCGTCGTCTTCCACGCCGTCTGGTGCTAGACATTCGAGCCGGGAGCACCTACGTCGAGACTGGCGGCATCATCTTCTTCCCGTCGTCCGCTCCGATCGCCGTCGTTCGTTGTCGAATCGGCCGGCCTCTGCTGCTCCTAAGCCACCGCCGGGCCTTCGTGTGCCTCCCCGGTGAGCAGCATCTCCTTTCCCCTCTCTCAGCGTTGCTTGTGAACATCGTAGGCCGCCGCACATCGTCTTGCCCGGAGTTGTGCTCGCCGCGCTCCCTGGCCATGTCCAGATGTGCGCCCGCGCTTCGGCCAATCGTCGCGCCCCTGCTCGCGTTCGAGCTGCACATGCGCGTGCGCCATGCTTCTTCTGCTCCTGCTCGTGGCTGCACCCCTGGTTCGTGGCTCCGTGCAGCTGCTGCTCGCCTACTGGAGCTGTTGCGTGCTCCCGCAGCCAGTGCTTGCTGCTCTGCCGACTGCTATTGCTGCTGCTTGGGCGTTCCTGCCACTGTTCAACCGCCATCGCTGCTGCCGCCCGCATGCTGTCGCGCCGCTCTCAGGCCCCGCCTCTGCCTCCACGCGCCCTCCCGCGCTTGGCCGTGCTCGCGCCACGCCGTTGCCCACCGTTGCTCTGCCTGCACTACGGTGCTACAGTAAACTGAATGTTACTGTAGCGCTTGCTAGCTTCTGTCATTTCAACCTGACTAGCTCTATGGACAGCCCCTAAACCACAGCTTATCAAGTGCTACGCGAGTAAAAATAATATGTGAAGGAAGTATACATGACAAACTCCATTTTAGCCCACTAGACCAAATTCTTTTGATGAATAGTTTAAATCCTACAAAAATCACAAAATGACATCTTATGTTAATAACTCCTAGCCTACTAACTTGTGTGTGTTGTGTGTGTGTGCGCCTCGTGCATGTGGCCATAGTAGTGGCCGGCCCTTGCTTAGATTAGTACTACTAGGTGTTAATTAGTGGCTAGAATAGTCTACGTACAGATGACATGTGGCCTCTTTTATTTAAAAGCCTAATTAATAGTTTGTGCCAATGACAAGTAGGGCCCAATGCACTGTTCATTGGTTGACTAGTAAAAGTGTTAACTGAGTCAACCCAGCTCCTTGACCCCACATGTCATTGAGTGTGGCTAGCCCTTTGCTGAGTTAAAAAACCATTTCACTGTTTATAATTCAAATTAAATAAATTGAAAAAAATCCTTTAAACTTTAGAAATCTTATAAAATAAATCATAATTCGGATGAAAATACTTTGTACATGAAAGTTGCTCAGAACGACGAGACGGATCCGAATACGCGCTCCGTTCGTCCGCCACATGCCCCTATCATAGCGAACGTGCAACCTTTCCCCTCTGTTTCATCTGTCTGATAATGCCTAACTCCGGGAAAACTTTTCCAGATGTTTCCCCCCTTCGCCAGTATCACCTAGTACCGCGTTAGGTCACCCCTGGCACCGCGTTTTGCCTTGTTATATTTTGTGATGCTTGTTTGCCCCGTATTAACTGTTTCTCCCCCCTCTTCTACCCCGAGACCGACGTTGATGCGGCTGAGTACGACTACATCCCCGACGACCCCTTCTTGCCAGAGCAACCAGGCAAGCCCCCCTTTATCATCCCGATATCGCCCATTCCATTCCCTCATGCTTGCATTAGATTTTGCTACTGTAATTGATTGCTCCTATTCTGATGCATAGCCTGCTTTTGTAACCTGCTTATTGTTACCTACCTGCTTATCCTAAACTGCTTAGTATAGGTTGGTTAGTGATCCATCAGTGACCCCCACCTTGTCCTTGTTGCCCCTGCTTCATCATCGAAGACCCGATCAACGGGATCGAAGACCAGGCCCCGGCACCGCACATCACTTTCCCCTTAGTTGCTCGACACTACTGGGTTACTATCGAGTGCCGAGGGTGAGACCTCTTCAGCACTTTTGATGTTAACCCTGTAGTGTAGCTATTCGCTCATGGTCATCGAGGGTGATTCCGCCTTAACCACTTCCGATACGACTATGTCGTGCAACCCCTCAAGTGTGAACCTCGGGGTGGTTCCTCTTACGTTCACCTTGATGATTACATCGAGTGGAATTCACCGAGGGTGATTCCTCGGGTTTTCCCCTTGGTGTTAGACACACAGTTACTATTGTTACTATGACTTTGCACTGAGCCATGTTACTAAAGACGGGTCGGCCCTGGGGGGTACCCGCGCGAGCTTAGTAGCAAGTGATGTGGAGTCGGGTTGACCTGGAAGGTGCCCGCGAGATACTTACGAGGCGTGGCAGGGCATTCTTAGCCCTTGCCGCAAGTACTCGAGACGGGGCGACGGGGTCACATCGATCGTGAGTCTCTGCTCGTTACCGCGTGCTCCTAATCCACTACGATTTGGATATTTGATCCCAGGGGCCTCTGGCCTGATAGCACTAACCATCACGTGGGCATAGTATGGGCGTTCTGCGTCGTATGCATCAGCCGAAGTTTAATAGACGTCAGCGACTAAGCGGCGCGCGCTGGGTTGGACTGGTAAGCACCTACCCTTTTGAAGGAGGTAGCTAGGTCTGCTCACCGGCCGCGTACGCAACGTGCAGGAGTTCCCGGGGAGATGGCCCATGACCCCTGGGGGCATAGGTTTAGTCCGGCGTGTTGACCTCTCTATTAAGCCTAGGTCGGGTTGCAGCGTATTGTTTGGCTGAGGCCGGGCATGACCCAGGAAAGTGTGTCCGGCCGGAGTTAATCGAGCGTGGTGGGTAAGTTGGTGCACCCCTGCAGGGAAGAAAACATCTATCGATAGCCTGTCCTACGGTAACGGACACTTGGAGTTGTATCCCGATCGATACAACTAGAACTGGATACTTGTGATGAGAACTGGATGGTGATGAGAATTGGATTGTGATGACACTTGGATAGTATGGCTCTGGGATTGCTTTCTCGCAGGGAGTCGAGAAAGGATCTCTGGCTGAGGTTGATAACACTACTACTACTTTACTTTATGCTACTCTACTCCCTCCTGTTGCTGCAAGATGGTGGTTTCCAGAAGATGCTAGTCTTCGATAGGACTAGGTTCTCCCCTCTATTCTGGCATTTCTGTAGCCCAGTCCACATATACAGCCTTCCTTTGATAATGTTGCATATGTAGTGTAGATCCTTGCTTGCGAGTACTTTGGATGAGTACTCACGGTTGCTTGGCTCCCCCTTTTCCCCCTTTCTTCTTATTTCCGGTTGACGCAACCAGATGTCGGAGCCCAGGAGCCAGATGCCACCGTTGATGCCTACTACTATGTGGAGACCATCTACGACCAGGAGTAGTTAGGAGGCTCCCATGCAGGAGGCCTTGCCTTTTCGATCGTTGCTACTTTTGTGCTAGCCTTCTTAAGGCAGACTTGTCTAACTTATGTCTGTACTCAGATATTGTTGCTTCCGCTGACTCTTGTGTATTCAAGCCCTCGAGGCCCCTGGCTTGTAATATAAAGCTTGTATTATTTTCATTTGTGTCTAGAGTTGTGTTGTGATATCTTCCCGTGAGTCCTTGATCTTGATCGTACACATTTGCGTGTATGATTAGTGTACGATTGAATCGAGGGCGTCACACGCAAGTACCAGACCTGGTCACCGGCGATGTAGAACCAGCGGCCATCGTGGAGCATCGTATGATGAAGAAGGGTGACGCGCCAGTAATCCAACTGCAAGTTTAGTGGTCCAACCGACCGCCGACTGCCACAACCTGGGAAGACTACGACGTTCTCAAGGAGCGCTACCCATCGGCCTGGATCTGGGAGGAAGCTCCTTCTCAAGACGGGGGCAATGTCACGCCTGCAGATGGCGATCTGCAGTGGACTGCAAGTGCAGTTCAGTTAGCAGATGCTAACTGAACCGCAACCGTGTGTTGGGCCTGAGGCCATGTAATGTGTGTGTGTTGGGTTGCGGCCCAGGGAGAGCCCAGAGGGCAACTACTTATTATGCGGTGATCGAATGATGAGGCAGCGAGTGATTAGAAATCAAATCTTCTTTCCCCTTCTCAGCTCTCTCTCCTCACCTGCTCTCCTCACCTACCGATCCGATCTCGATCCCCTCTCACCTTCTCTTCGTTGGGTCGTGACAGATGTGTTGCCATCCTATGATGTTTGAGTAGATTTTCGTTGTCCTGTCGGTAATTGGTGAATTGCTATGATTGGTTTAATTTTCTTGTGGTTATGTTGTTGTCCTTTGGTGCACATCATATGAGCGCGCGCGTGGATCACACCATAGGGTTAGTTGTATGTTGATAGGACTATGTATTGGAGGGCAAGAGTGACAGAAGCTTCAACCTAGCATAGAAATTGATGCATACGGGATTGAAGGGGAACCAATATATCTTAATGATATGGTTGGGTTTTACCTTAATGAACGTTAGTAGTTGCGGATGCTTGCTAATAGTTCCAATCATAAGTGCATAGAATTCCAAGTCAGGGATGACATGCTAGCAGTGGCCTCTCCCACATAAAACTTGCTATCGGTCTAGTAAAGTAGTCAATTGCTTACGAACAATTTTGCAACTCCTACCATCACTTTTCCACACTCGCTATACTAGCTTTATTGTTTCTTTATCTAAACAGCCCCTAGTTTTTATTTACGTGCTCTTTATTATCTTGCAAACCTATCCAAAAATACATACAAAGTACTTCTAGTTTCATACTTGTTCTAGGTAAAGCGAACATTAAGCGTGTGTAGAGTTGTATCGGTGGTCGATAGAACTTGACGGAATATTTGTTCTACCTTTATCTCCTCGCTGGGTTCGACACTCTTACTTATCGAAAGAGGCTACAATTGATCCCCTATACTTGTGGGTTATCAATGATGTTCATGTTGATGCTCAACCTAGCAATAACAATGATGTAGAGATTGAACCTGATGTTGATCTTGATAACCCACAATCAAAGAATCAACATTATGATAAGAGAGACTTTGTTGCTAGGAAGCATGGTAAAGAAAGAGAACCGGGGTTCAGAAATCCATGCCTTTCCCTCCTAAACCATCCAAGAAAAAGGATGATGAGGATTTTGAGCGCTTTGCTGAAATGATTAGACCTATCTTTCTGAGTATGTGTTTGACTGATACGCTTAAAATGAATCCTTATGCTAAGTATATGAAAGATATTGGTACAAATAAAAGAAAGATACCAGAAGCTGAAATTTCCACCATGCTTGCAAATTATACTTTTAAAGGTGGAATGCCAAAGAAACTTGGAGATCCAGGAGTACCAACTATACCATGCTCCATTAAAAGAAACTATGTTAAAACTGCTTTATGTGATCTTGGAGCCGGCGTTAGTGTTATGCCTCTATCTTTATATCATAGACTTGATTTGAATAAGTCGACACCTACTAAAATATCTTTGCAAATGGCTGATAAATCAACTGCTATACTACTACCTCTTGAGCACTGCGTTGGTTTTCCCTTGAAGAGGAAAGGGTGATGCAGCAAAGTAGCGTAAGTATTTCCCTCAGTTTCTGAGAACCAAGGTATCAATCCAGTAGGAGGCCACACGCAAGTCCCTCATACCTACACAAACAAATAAGAACCTCGCAACCAACGCGATAAAGGGGTTGTCAATCCCTTCACGGTCACTAACGAGAGTGAGATCTGATAGAGATGATAAGGTAATATTTTTGGTATTTTTATAATAAAGATTAAAAGTAAATATTGCAAAATAAATGATGCCAGAAATAACTTGTTGACGGGATATTAATATAATGGAGAATAGACCCTGGGCCATAGGTTTCACTAGTGGCTTCTCTCAAGATAGCATAAGTATTACGGTGGGTGAACAAATTACTGTCGAGCAATTGATAGAAAAGCGAATAATTATGAGAATATCTAAGCATGATCATGTATATAGGCATCACGCCCATGACAAGTAGACCGACTCCTACCTGCATCTACTACTATTACTCCAGACATCGACTGCTATCCAGCATGCATCTAGAGTATTAAGTTCATAAGAATAGAGTAACGCATTAGGTAAGATGAGATGATGTAGAGGGATAAACTCAAGCAATATGATATAAACCCCATCTTTTTATCCTCGATGGAAACAATACAATATGTGTCGTTTACCTTTCTGTCACTGGGATCAAGCAACGCAAGATTGAACCCAAAGCTAAGCACTTCTCCCATTGCAAGAAAAATCAATCTAGTAGGCCAAACCAAACTGATAATTCGAAGAGACTTGCAAAGATAACAAATCATAAATAAAAGAATTCAGAGGAGATTCAAATATTGTTCATAGATAATCTTGATCATAAACCCACAATTCATCGGATCTCGACAAACACACCGCAAAAAGAGTTACATTGAATAGATCTCCAAGAAGATCGAGGAGAACTTTGTATTGAGATCCAAAGAGAGAGATGAAGCCATCTAGCTAATAGCTATGGACCCGAAGGTCTGAATTAAACTACTCACACATCATCGGAGGGGCCATGGAGTTGATGTAGAGGCCCTCCGTGATCGAGGCCCCCTCCGGCGGAGCTCCGGAAAAGGCCCCAAGGTGGGATCTCTTGGGTACAGAAGGTTGCGGCGGTGGAAATAGGGTTTCGTGGTGCTCCTGGATGTTTTCGGGATATATGAACATATATAGAAGGAAGAAGTAGGTCGGTGGATGATACGTCTCCGTCGTATCTATATTTTTTTATTGTTCCATGCCAATATTCTACAACTTTCATATATTTTTGGCAACTTTTTATACTATTTTTGGGACTAACATATTGATCAAGTGCCCAGTGCCAGTTCCTGTTTGTTGCATGTTTTTTGTTTCGCAGAATATCCATATCAAACGGAGTCCAAACAGGATAAAAACTGACGGGGATTTTTTTGGAATATATATAATTTTTGGGAAGAAAAAACCACGCGAGACGATGCCCGAGGGGGCCACGAGGCAGGGGGCGCGCCCCTGACCCTCGTGGTCACCCTGTAAGGCGGTCGATGCCCTTCTTTCGTCGCAAGAAAGATAATATCCGGATAGAGATCGTGTTAAAATTTCAGCCCAATCGGAGTTACCATCTCTGGGATATATAAAACGGTGAAGGGGTAGAATCTGAGAACGCAGAAACAGAGAGAGACAGAGAGACAGATCCAATCTCAGAGGGGCTCTCGCCCTTCCCATGCCATGGAGGCCAAGGACCAGAGGGGAAACCCTTATCCCATCTAGGGAGGAGGTCAAGGAAGAAGAAGAAGAAGGGGCCCCCTCTCCCCTTCTCTTCCGGTGGCGCCGGAACGCTGCCATGGCCATCATCATCATCACCGCGATCTACACCAACACCTCCGCCATATTCACCAACATCTCCATCACCTTCCCCCCTCTATCTACAGCGGTACACTCTCCCACAACCCACTGTACCCTCTACTTGAACATGGTGCTTTATGCTTCATATTATTATCCAATGATGTGTTGCCATCCTATGATGTCTGAGTAGATTTTCGTTGTCCTAGCGGTGGTTGATGAATTGCTATGGTTCATTTGATTTGCTTGTGGTTATGTTGCTATCCTTTGGTGTCCATCATATGAGCGCGCGCGTGGATCACACCATAGGGTTAGTTGTATGTTGATAGGACTATGTATTGGAGGGCAAGAGTGACAGAAGCTTCAACCTAGCATAGAAATTGATGCATACGGGATTGAAGGGGAACCAATATATCTTAATGATATGATTGGGTTTTACCTTAATGAATGTTAGTAGTTGCAGATGCTTGCTAATAGTTCCAATCATAAGTGCATAGAATTCCAAGTAAGGGATGACATGCTAGGAGTGGCCTCTCCCACATGAAACTTGCTATCGGTCTAGTAAAGTAGTCAATTGCTTAGGGGCAATTTCACAACTCTTACCACCACTTTTTCGCACTCGCTATATTTACTTTATTGCTTCTTTACTTACAACAGCCCCTACTTTTTATTTACTTGCTTTTTATTATCTTGCAAACCTATCCAACAACACCTACAAAGTACTTCTAGTTTCATACTTGTTCTAGATAAAGCGAACATCAAGCGTGCGTAAAGTTGTATTGGTGGTCGATAGAACTTGAGGGAATATTTGTTCTACCTTTAGCTCCTCGTTGGTTTCGACACTCTTACTTATCGAAAACTGTTGTGATCCCCTATACTTGTGGGTTATCAAGACCTTTTTCTGGCGCCGTTGTCGGGGAGCAATAGCGTGGGGTGAATATTCTCGTGTGTGCTTTTTTGTTTTATCACTAAGTAATTTTTATTTGCTGTTCTTGGTTGTTCTTTATCTTTAGTTATGGATATGGAACACGAAATTCCAAAAAAAAAGGTGTACTTTCTGCTCATGGAGATGGGGAACCTCCTAAAACCCTCGATGTTGGTTATGTGAAAGATATTATGTACTACTTTAATAATCCTAAGAAAACCCCATTCAATTATGTAATGGGAGTAACGTTGGATCAACGTGAATACTTTAGGGATTACCGCTTGACACAAAAAGGGAAACTATTATTGGATCAAATTCATATATCGAAGTGGTATGCTAGGCAACTATGCTTGAGATATGATTATACTTGTTGCTCTAGGATGAAGGCTCCACACCTTCCCTTTTTATGTGAATTTAATGATAATAAATCCTTAGCTTCTTATGCTAATGGTATATATGACTACTATGATGTGGAACAAATAGAAGAATTTGTTGCTTTTATGGGTGCTTATGAAATTGAATCTATGTTTAAAGAGTTTGGAGATTTTGATGATTCGGTTTATAGACCTGAAAATTTAGCTATCCTTAAATATTGCTATGAGAATTATGAATAAAATTCCGATATTAATGCACTTATTGAGAAAGTCTCCGCTGTCCAAGAAGAGACTAATATTTTGCAGGAATCTATGGAAGAAGAAGTTGATGAAACTGTGAGCTCATTGGATGAAAAAGATGAGGAGGAGAGCGAAGAACAAAAGGAGGAAGAGCGGATTGATCACCCGTGCCCACCTTCTAATGAGAGTAACTCTTCAACTCATACATTGTTTAATTCCCCTTCGTGCTTACCGAAGGATGAATGCTATGATAATTGCTATGATCCCGTTGATTCTTTTGAAATATCCCTTTTTGATGATGATTGCTATGCTTGTGGCCAAGATGGCAATATGAATTATGCTTATGGATATGAACTTGCTATAGTTCCTCATGTTAAACATGATATTGTTGCTATTTCACCCACACATGATAGTCCTATTATCTTTTTGAATTCTCCCGACTACACTATATCGGAGAAGTTTACCCTTATTAAGGATTATATTGATGGGTTGCCTTATACCGTTGCACATGATGATTTTGATGAATATAATATGCATGTGCTTTCTGCTCCTACTTGCAATTATTATGAGAGAGGAATTGTATCTCCACCTCTCTATGTTTCCCATATGATAAAATTGCAAGAAACTGTTTATACTATGCATTGGCCTTTACTATGTGTGCATGAATTGTTCTTTTATGACATGCCGATGCATAGGAAGAGAGTTATACTTAGTTGTTGCATGATATATGTTACTTTGTGCTCACTACTAAATTATAAATCATTGTTAATTAAAATTGGCTTTGATATACCTTGGGATCCGGGTGGATTCGCTACTTGAGCACTATATGCCTAGCTTAATGGCTTTAAAGAAAGCGCTGGCAGGGAGACAACCCGGAAGTTTTAGGCAGTCATTTATTTCTGTTGAGTGCTTTCATATAGTTTAAAAACAACAAAAATAAATAGGGGAACCCAAAACTTTTTCGAAAAGGAAAGTTAAAGTGAGAAAGACAAGCATTGTTGAAGTGGGAGAGCTCCTTGAACTTTGTTCATGCTCACGAAAACTTTGTGAATCTTTATTACATAAACTTTTCAACAAAAATAATTATACCCTTGTACAATTCCATTGTATTATAAAAATAATGTGCCAAGGTTTGCCTTTAGGATGTTTACTTTGCTTGTTGGTTTGTACGGTGCAGGATAGAAACTATGGTTGTAGCGCACGATTTTACATTTTTTAGCTGGAACGTCAAATGGTTCTGATTCTTTCTGCACTGTCTTTCTATACAAATTGTTAATTTTTCCTAATTTTGGCAGAATTTTTCAAGTATCAGAGGTAAGGTGAATGTTCAGATTATTACAGACTGTTCTGTTTTAGACAGATTCTGTTTTTGATGCATAGTTTGCTTGTTTTGATGAAAATATCAATTTATATCAGTGGATTAAGCCATGGAAAAGTTATATTACAGTAGACACAATGCAAAAACACAATATGAATTGGTTTTCAACAGTACTTAGAGTAGTGATTTGCTTTATTATACTAACGGATCTTACCGAGTTTTCTGTTGAAGTTTTGTGTGGATGAAGTGTTCGACGATCGAGAAGGTCTCGATGTGAGAAGAAGGAAGAGAGGCAAGAGCTCAAGCTTGGGGATGCCCGAGGTACCCCAAGTAAATATTCAAGGATACTCAAGCGTCTAAGCTTGGGGATGCCCCTGAAGGCATCCCCTCTTTCTTCAACAAGTATCGGTATGTTTTCGGATTCGTTTTGTTCATGCGATATGTGCAATCTTGGAGCGTCTTTTGCATTTGGTTTTCATTTTTATTTTATGCACCATGCTGGTATAAGGTAGTCCTTGGTTGATTTATATAATGCTCTATGCACTTCACTTATATCTTTTGAGTATGGCTTTATAGAATGCTTCATGTGCTTCACTTATATCATTTGAAGTTTCGATTGCCTGTTTCTCTTTACATAGAAAACCGCCATTTGTAGAATTCTCTTTTGCTTCACTTATATTTGTTAGGGCGTGGGAATATCTTTTGTAGAAAGAATTAAACTCTCTTGCTTCACTTATATCCATTTAGAGAGATGACGGGAACTGGTCATTCACATGGTTAGTCATAAAATCCTACATAAAACTTGTAGATCACTGAATATGATATGTTTGATTCCTTGCAATAGTTTTGCGATATAAAGATGGTGATATTAGAGTCATGCTAGTGGGTAGTTGTGGATTAGTAGAAATACTTGTTTTGAGGTTTGTGATTCCCGTAGCATGCACGTATGGTGAACCGTTATGTAACGAAGTCGGAGCATGAGGTATTTATTGATTGTCTTCCTTATGAGTGGCGGTCGGGGACGAGCGATGGTCTTTTCCTACCAATCTATCCCCCTAGGGGCATGCATAGTAGTACTCTTCTTCGAGGGCTAATAAACTTTTGCAATAAGTATGTGAGTTCTTTATGACTAATGTTGAGTCCATGGATTATACGCACTCTCACCCTTCCATCATTGCTGGCCTCTCTAGTATCACGCAACTTTCGCCGGTACCATATACCTTCCTCAAAACAGCCACCATACCTACCTATTATGGAATTTCCATAGCCATTCCGAGATATATTGCCATGCAACTTCCATCACCATCATATACATGACTTGAGCATTCATTGTCATATTGCTTTGCATGATCGTAAGATAGCTAGCATGATGTTTTCATGGCTTGTCCGTTTTTTGATGGCATTGCTACGCTAGAACATTGCACATCCCGGTACACCGCCGGAGGCATTCATATAGAGTCATATCTTTGTTCTAGTATCGAGTTGTAATATCGAGTTGTAAGTAAATAAAAGTGTCATGATCATCATTATTAGAGCATTGCCCTAGTGAGGAAAGGATGATGGAGACTATGATTCCCCCACAAGTCGGGATGAGACTCCGGATGAAAAAAAGAGAGAAAGGCCAAAAAAAGAGAAGGCCCAAAAAATGTGAGAAAAGGAGAGAAGGGGCAATGTTACTATCCTTTTACCACATTTGTGCTTCAAAGTAGCACCATGTTCTTCATATAGAGAGTCTCTTGAGTTATCACTTTCATATATTAGTGGGAATTTTCATTATAGAACTTGGCTTGTATATTCTGATGATGGGCTTCCTCAAATGCCTGAGGTCTTCATGAGCAAGCAATTTGGATGCACACCCACTTAGTTTTCATTTTGAGCTTCCATACACTTATAGCTCTTAGTGCATCCGTTGCATGGCAATCCCTACTCACTCACATTGATATCTATTGATGGGCATCTCCATAGCCCGTTGATACGCCTAGTTGATGTGAGACTATCTTCTCCGTTTTGTCTTCTCCATAAACACCATTCTATTCCACCTATAGTGCTATATCCATGGCTCACGCTCATGTATTGCGTGAGGGTTGAAAATGCTGAAGTGTGTTAAAAAGTATGAACCAATTGCTCGGCTTGTCATCAGGGTGGTGCATGATGTGAATATTTTGTGTGGTGAAGATGGAGCATAGCCAGACTATATGATTTTCTAGGGATAACTTTCTTTGGCCTTGTTATTTTGAAAAGACATGATTGCTTTATTAGTGGGCTTGAAGTATTATTGTTTTTATGTCAAATGATAGACTATTGCTTTGAATCACTCGTGTCTTAATATTCATGCCATGATTAGATTACATGATCAAGATTATGCAAGGTAGCATTCCACATCAAAAATTATCTTTTTTATCATTTACCTACTCGAGGACGAGCAGGAATTAAGCTTGGGTATGCTGATACGTCTCCGTCGTATCTATAATTTTTTGTTGTTCCATGACAATATTCTACAACTTTCATATACTTTTGGCAACTTTTTATACTATTTTTGGGACTAACTTATTGATCCAGTGCCCAGTGCCAGTTCATGTTTGTTGCATGTTTTTTGTTTGGCCAAATATCCATATCAAATGGAGTCCAAACAGGATAAAAACTGACGGAGATTTTTTTGGAATATATATGATTTTTGGAAAGAAAAATCCACATGAGACGATGCCCGAGGGGGCCACGAGGCAGGGGCGCCCCAGGGGGCAGGTGCGCCCCTGACCCTCGTGGCCACCTCGTAAGGCGGTCGATGCCCTTCTTTCGCCGCAAGAAAGCTAATATCTGGATAGAGATCGTGTTAAAATTTCAGCCCAATCGGAGTTACGGATCTTCGGGAATATATAAAACGGTGAAGGGGTAGAATCTGAGAACGCGGAAACAGAGAGAGACAGAGAGAAAGATCCAATCTCGGAGGGGCTCTCGCCCCTCCCATGCCATGGAGGCCAAGGACCAGAGGGGAAACCCTTCTCCCATCTAGGGAGGAGGTCAAGGAAGAAGAAGAAGAAGGGGCCCCCTCTCCCCTTCTCTTCTGGTGGCGCCGGAACACTGCCGTGGCCATCATCAGCATCACCGCGATCTACACCAACACCTCTGCCATCTTCACCAACATCTCCATCACCTGCCCCCCTCTATCTACAGCGGTCCACTCTCCCGCAACTCATTGTACCCTCTACTTGAACATGGTGCTTTATGCTTCATATTATTATCCAATGATGTGTTGCCATCCTATGATGTCTGAGTAGATTTTGTTTGTCCTAGCGGTGGTTGATGAATTGCTATGATTCATTTGATTTGCTTGTGGTTATGTTGCTATCCTTTGGTGTCCATCATATGAGCGCGCGCGTGGTTCACACCATAGGGTTAGTTGTATGTTGATAGGACTATGTATTGGAGGGCAAGAGTGACAGAAGCTTCAACCTGGCATAGAAATTGATGCATACGGGATTGAAGGGGAAACAATATATCTTAATGCTATGGTTGGGTTTTACCTTAATGAATGTTAGTAGTTGCGGATGCTTGCTAATAGTTCCAATCATAAGTGCATAGAATTCCAAGTAAGGGATGACATGGTAGCAGTGGCCTCTCCCACATGAAACTTGCTATCTGTCTAGTAAATTAGTCAATAGCTTAGGGGCAATTTCACAACTCTTACCACCACTTTTCCACACTCGCTATATTTACTTTATTGATTCTTTACTTACAACAGCCCCTTGTTTGTATTTACGCGCTCTTTATTATTTTGCAAACCTATCCAACAACACCTACAAAGTACTTCTAGTTTCATACTTGTTCTAGGTAAAGCGAACATCAAGCATGCGTAAAGTTGTATCGGTGGTCGATAGAACTTGAGGGAATATTTGTTCTACCTTTAGCTCCTCGTTGGGTTCGACACTCTTACTTATCGAAAACTGTTGCGATCCCTTATACTTGTGGGTTATCAGTGGAGCCACGAGGGGGGAGGGTGCGCCCCCTGCCTCGTGGCCTCCTCGTTGGTTGCTTGACGTCCACTCCAAGTCCTCTGGGTCACGTTTATGCCTAAAATCACGCTCCCGAAGGTTTCATTCTGTTTGATATTCCTTTTCTGCGAAACACTGAAATAGGCAAAAAAAATAGCAATTTGTACTGGGCCTCAGGTTAATAGGTTAGTCCCAAAAATAATATAAAAGTGTATAATAAAGCCCATTAAACATCTAAAGCAGAATATATAATAGCATGGAACAATCAAAAATTATAGATACGTTGAAGACGTATCATATACCTGTCGGTATTTGTGAGGATGCGCCCGTTGTGGTTAGAAATCTTACTATTTTAACGGACTTTGTTATTCTTGATATTCCCGAGGTCGATAGTATGTCTATTATTCTTGGTAGACCCTTTTTGAATACTGCAGGGGCTGTTATTGATTGTAACAAAGGCAATGTCACTTTTCATGTTAATGGTAATGAGCATACGGTACACTTCCCGAGGAAACAACCTCAAGTCCACAGTATCAATTCTATTGGAAAAACATCAACGATTACTATTGGAGGTTTTGAATTTCCTCTTCCTACTGTCAAGAAGAAATATGATATTCTTTTTGTTGGGGACATGCATATCCCTATTGAGGTAACTTAGTGCTATTCAAAAATTCTCCGATTTCATGTTATTCAGAAAGAGTTCGTTAACAAGACTTGATCACCCTTGTTAGTGGATTCCTTTTGATGAGCATGAGATGGATAAAGTTAGAAAGCACAACTCTCTATACCCTCTTTTTACTTTCTGTTATTTAGATTAAATAAAGCAAAATAGTATTTTCTGTCTGTTTTTTGAATTATCCTTGCAATAAAAAATACCCCGAAAATAAAAGTTCTCCAAATGCCCTGAAAATTTTATATGATTTTTTCTAGAATATTTAAGAATTATTGGCACTAAGAACACACCAGGGGGCTCACCACCTGGCCACGAGGGTCCAGGGAGCACCCACCCCCCTGGGGCGTGCCCCCTGCCTCGTGGACCCCACGTGGCCCCCTCCACTTATTCTTGCACCCCACACACTTCGTCTTCCTCCAGAAAAAATCAACCACCAGCTCAAACCCGAGTTCTAGCTCATCTTGCTGCCATTTTTGATCTCCTTGCTCAAAGCTCCATTCACAAAACTGCTTTGGGGGGTTGTTCTTCGGTATGTGACTCCTCCAATGGTCCAATTAGTTTTTGTTCTAGTGCTTTCTTTATTGCAAATTTTTGCTGCTTAGGTGACCTTGTTCTTGAGCTTGCATGTCAAATTTGTGTGGTCAAAAGTAGTTTTAATGCATGATATGGCCTCTAGGCACTTGTAGGAGTAGTTGCTATCAATCTTGTTGAGTTTGATTCACTTCTATTTTGAGTCACTAAAAATTTCAAAAAAAATTCAAAGGAAGAAATATGTTTAGGAAAATGTACCAAGGTGGTTCCTCAAGGAAGCAAGGCCCAAGGCTCGCGATACGTGAGCCGGACAATGAACTACCAAAGGAAGCTCAAGTGCGGCCTTGTGAATGGCCATCAGAGGAGTTCATGGTCCAGGCAGGCATTAAGGATGAATTTGACGCGTATGTGCGTAACGCTGATCTTGAGAGCTTCGTGTGAGATAAGTGCTGGCAATACCTCTATCTAACTGATTCATTTGTGAGAAGGTTTGAATTTATATCCTCGCGCAATTCTCACACTATTTTATTTGATCTTTATGATAAATCATATACCATGGACCTAGAAGATTTTAATACTGCTTGTAAACTCCCACACTGGGGCAATGTTAGTGAACCTCGCAAATCTGAATATAAAGACTTTCTTGCTAGTATTATTGTGGGGGAATCTAGGGAAATCACACAAGCTACCATAGGGAGCATTCATTTCCCTTCCATACATTATTTTGCTCTCTTCATTGGTAGATGCATTAACGGGAAATATGAGGTTTGTCACTTGTGCGTTCCAGATCTTAATGTCCTCAAGAGTGCGGTATTAGGTGATAAACAATATAACTTGGGGGCAATTGTTGCACGTAGGTTGCATCACAACAGTATAAGTGGAGATTTGTTTGGTGGAATTTATGCAACTCATGTAGCTAACTATCTTGATATACCCATACATGGAAATGATATTGAGTTGCCTCCTGCTTATCTAGATTATGGGGCTATGGTTCGCCACTAGTTTCTTGAGAGGAACGATCAGTTCCTCCTGTACCGACTAATCTTTGACAGACGGTGCACCGTCCATGTTGCTCTCCCTACTTCTACTTTCTTTGACTTTCAGGCAAAAGGGAGATATGTTATAACCAGGGAGGAGGCGAACGAGTATGAGAGGAGGACGGAGGCACCTTGCCTCCAAGTTGTTGCTCGTCAAGCAGTAGCTGCTACATCTCAGTACGACTCCAGTTACAACTTTGGATATCCACCAGGCCAGCCATGGCCATAGACCAACTTAGGCTAAAATCCTAAGCTTGGGGGAGTACGATTTCTCACCGACATTACATTCATGTTCACACACTCATGCCAGTTGTTGGTGCTCATACTTTTTCATTGTATTATCCATGCTAGTTTATTTTATTTTCCAGCATTCTTCTTGTGTGTTTGAAAAAACCTTAATAAAAACAAAAAAATTAGTTGTAGCTTTTAGCTAGTTTACTTTCCATGCTTGTAGTAGTAGAAATTAAAAAGAAAACCCAAAAAGATTTCTCATTCTTCTTTTTGCTTGTTGGGAGCTTTCCCGTGTAAATAGTTTTGTTTTTCTTCTTTTCTTTGGGGGTCGAGAGGAGAAGACCATGATAAAAATGTTGAGTGGCTCTCATATGCATTATTGTTGATCTAACAAAGAGCCCATATTGCCTTGTCTTCTCCCTTGTATTGAATGCTTGCAGATTCCAGCTTAATCCAATGCACATGCACTATTATTATTATCCACACCGTTCGGTTGTGCAAGTGAAAGGCAATAATGACGATATATGATGGACTAATTGAGATGAGGAAAGCTGGTATGAACTCAACCTATCTTGTTTTTGCAAATATGATTAGTTCATCATTCCTAATTCAGCCTATTATGAAAGAAACATGTTTGCAATGAGAATTAGAGATTATAGTTGCTCATGCCATGCTTAATTAGCTAGGAGTTTATAATGGTTTACCTTGCATGCCAACATGCTATTAAAATGGTTGTGATGTGGTATGATAGGGTGGTATCCTCCTTTGAACGATTCGAGTGGCTTGACTTGGCACATGTTCACGCATGTAGTTGAAACAAAATCAACATAGCCTCAACGATATTTATGTTCATGGTGAATTATATCCTACTCATGCTTGCATTTAGTGTTGATTAATTTTAATGCATGTTCATGACTGTTGTCGCTCTCTAGCTGGTCGCTTCCCAGTCTCTTTCTAGCCTTCACTTGTACTAAGCGGGAATACTACTTGTGCATCCACTTCCATAAACCCCAAAAGTATTCCATATGAGTCCAACATACCTTCCTATATGCGGTATCTACCTGCAGTTCCAAGTAAATTTGTATGTGCCAAACTCCAAACCTTCGAATGACATTCTGTTTTGTATGCTTGAATACCTCATGTATCAACTAGGACTGTCTATATCTTCCATGCTAGGCGTGTTATTCTCAAGAGGAGTGGACTCCGCTCCTCACTCACGAGAAAATGGCTAGTATCCGGGATGCCCAGTCCCATGCTTAAATTAAAATAATTGCAAACAAAACTCCCCAAGGATTGTTGTTAGTTGGAGGCACCCGTTGTTTCGGACAAGCCATGGATTGATGTCTGTTGGTTGTAGGGGGAGTAAACTTTACCATTCTGTTTGGGAACCACCTATAATGTGTGTAGCATGGAAGATATCGAGATCTCTCGGTTGTTATGTTGACAATGAAAGTATGCCACTCAAAATATTATTTATCTCTATTTCAAAAATCGAGCTCTGACACCTCTACAAATCTCGGCTTCCCTCTACGAAGGGCCTCTCTATTTACTTTTATGTTGAGTCATCGCCTTCTTATTAAAAAGCACCAGTTGGAGAGCACTGCTGTCATTTGCATGTATTACTATTAGTTTACATTTAGTATGACTATGACTGAATCTCTTTTACCATGAATTACAATGTTTAGTCGGTCCTTGATCTTCAGAGGTGCTCTACATTTATGTTTTGCGGTCTCAGAAAGGGCTAGCGAGATACCATCTTGTTATATCATATTATAATTGTTTTGAGAAAGTGTTGTCATCCGAGATTTACTATTATTGCTCGCTAGTTGATTATGCCATTGATATGAGTAAACATGAGACCTAAATGTTATTGTGAATATGGTTAGTTCATAATCTTTGCTGAAAACTTGAATGTTGGCTTTACATATTTACAACAACAAGATCAAATAGAGTTTGTAAAAGTTTTTCTTTATCACTTTCAGTTTGTCAACTGAATTTCTTGAGGACAATCAAGGGTTTAAGCTCGGGGGAGTTGATACGTCTCCATCGTATCTACTTTTCCAAACACTTTTGACCTTGTTTTGGACTCTAACTTGCATGATTTGAATGGAACTAACCCGGACTGACGCTGTTTTCAGCAGAATTGCCATGGTGTTATTTTTGTGCAGAAACAAAAGTTCTCGGAATGACCTGAAACTTCACGAAGAATATTTTTGGAATATATAAAAAATACTGGCGAAAGAATCAACACCAGGGGGCCCACACCCTGTCCACGAGGGCAGGGGCGCCCCCCCCCCCCAGGGCGTGCCCCCCTATCTCGTGGGCCCCCTGAGGCTCCACCGACCTCAACTCCGACTATATATTCACGCTCGGGGAGAAAAATCAAGAAAGAAGGATTCATCGCATTATGTTCTGAGATTGATGTTGCTATGACTTTGCTATGCTTAATGCTTGTCACTAGGGCCCGAGTGCCATGATTTCAGATCTGAACTATTATGTTTTCATGAATATATGTGAGTTCTTGATCCTATCTTGAAAGTCAATAGTCACCTACTATGTGTTATGATCCAGTAACCCCGAAGTGACAATAATCGGGACCACTCCTGATGATGACTCTGTTACAATCACTACAAAACCAATATTGTTACTTTTGCCACCATTACCGTTACTTCCATATTACTTTGCTACTAAACACTTCCTATTAGGTGCGGTTGAATTGACAACTCAACTGTTAATGCTTGAGAATATTCTTTGGCTCCCCTTGTGTCGAATCAATAAATTTGGGTTGAATACTCTACCCTCGAAAACTGTTGTGATCCCCTATACTTGTGGGTTATCAGGCTCGTGTACATGGAGAGGCAGCGATGGTGTCCTATTCATCGGCAGCCAAGCGGCTGGGTCAGAACAGAGGAAACAACGGCGTGTTCACCGGGAGCCAAGTGACTGGGTAGGAATGTGTCATGTTCGTCGGGAGGCAACAGACTGGGTCGGAATTCGTCGTGGTCAATGGGAGCCTACTGGCTTGAATGGAACAGCCGAACGGGGTCTGGCGTACCGCAAAATAGAGGAAAACGACCTTGTGTTTGACTGTGTATGGTCGAAACGAGGTCCTGTTCATCGGGAAGGGTCTGGCATATCGTAAAACGGAGGAAACAGACTTCTCTTCGACCTCCTATGGTCGAAACGGGGTCCTGTTGATCAGGAGGGGTGTGGCGTATCGCAAAACGGAGGAAACAGACTTGTGTTGGAGCGCTATGGTCGAAACGGGGGGTCCTGTTCATCGGGAGGGGTGTGGCATACCGCAAAATGGGACTCCACAGGCTAATGTTCATCTCCACCGTCGACCTCCTCCAGCCTCCACCTACGACTGTTCATCCACGGCGTCTCCCTCCTGCCTCCTCCAGCTACTATTCATCCACGGGCTCCTATTCATCCAGCCTCCACCGCTCCTCCACCGGCTAATGTTCAACCAGCCCTCTCCACGGGGTCCTGTTCAACCACCCCTCCATGGGCTACTGTTCATCAAGCCCTCCACCGGCTACTGTTCAACCAGCCCTCCACGGAGTCCTGTTCAACCAGCCCTCCACGGGGTCCTGTTCATCTGGCGGCAACGGCCTCTACTACCACGCGGTCTTGTTCATCCGGTGGCAATGGCCTCTACTACCACGGGGTCCTGTTCATCCAACCCCCAGCAATGCTCACTGTTCATCAGGAGGCAGTAGGTTCGATTGTCTTTAGTTAGCAGCAGTAGCGAAGGACTTGCTTGATCGGGTTCAGTTAACAGCCAGGGATAGATCGATCGCTCGGGTTCAGTAACGCATAGCTTGCAGTGCAATCGCTTGGTTTCAGTAGGTGAATGCCTCGCACTCACGCGCGTACGTGTACGAGAGAAACGTGCATCGCTCAGCCCAGACCACCCACCATAACCGGTAACTCCCTGATATTTTCCTCACACTCGCTTCTACCATGGTTTTCTCTGTCATGGACGGCCCAAAGAATGTCATGAAGCTGCGTCTCCGGACCACCCAGGATGAAAAGCACATTTTCTATCATGATTTTTTGTCATAGAAGTAGGAGCCCACCACATCTATGATGATACCGGATTTTGTCACAATTATCGTCATAGAAGTGTCATAAGCATGACAGGAAAAAAAATTCGTTCGTCCCAAAATGTCACGGGTGTGTCTTTTTTTTGTAGTGATGGGAACATTTTGAAGGCTGGTCCGAAGAAGGGGTCATCATATACGTGGGAAAGCATTGTTTTTTGTATTCAGACTTTTCAGAGTGGCTGCTTATGGCGTGTCAGAATGGGAGCGTAGATAAATATATGGCAAGATCCATGGATCCCATCAAGCCCGTCGCGAGAGGTTATTACCCCAAGAGGTGCAACAATGCTTTGATATGTGGAGGAGCTCATAAACCCACACATGGGCCATTGGGACGAAGTATTGATTAGAGATGTTTTTTCGCCAGTGTATGCTTATAGTATCTTGCAAATACCACTAAATGTCCAGGTCGTGGAGGACTTCGTGGCTTGGAACTACACTAGATCAGGGACGTTCTCAGTTTGGTCGGCGTAGCACAGAGAGTTCGAGAATCAATATGGGCAGCAACTGATCCGGTCTGACAGATAGGGGAACATGCAAATAATAATATTCGAAAGGAAATATGGAATTTGGAAATTTCGGGGAAGATCAAACACTTTGCATGGAAAGCTTTGAATGGATCTCTTCCTTGCTTAGGAATCCTTGCAGATAGGCATATACCTTTAATACCCCAATGCCCGATTTGCAAGATTGGGATTGAGGATGTTTAGCATGTCCTTTTTACCTGTTGTAGGGTGAAGGAAGTTTGGACTGAACTCGGGCTAGATGAAATCAGAACAGATGCAGTAAGAGAAGATTACTCCGGGTCTGTCACATTGGAAATTCTAGCCAGGGTCGGTTCAGTTCACGAGGGCTTGCAAACTACTGAATTGGTTTTGGTTGCATCATGGTTTATTTGGTGGCAGCGGCATCAACATATCAAAGGTGAAGTGATCCAAACCCCTGAAAGGAGTGTTGTGTCGATCAAAGTCCTCATGACATATTTTGTAAGAGCTTACACAACAAAGTTGTCGAGAAGAAAGGAAGATCAGGTGTAGAAGAAGCCATGCGGTGATGTTATCAAAATTAATGTTGACGCAACTTTTCGATCGGAGACACTCTCAGGAGCGACGGATGTTGTTGCTCGCGATGGAAGGGGAAACTTTGTTGCCGCGGCATCTTGGTTCCTTCCATAGTCAAGTTGTGTTGACTCGACAGACATTACCACGATACAAAACGGTTTATACTTAGCAGGGAGAATTGGGTGCAAGAAAGGCATTATAGAAACATATTGCACGTTTGCTGCGGAGTCGGTGCAAAAAACCGATGATTACATCGGCTCAGACATAGCCATTGTTCTTGAATGCAAAGAGCTAGCACTGGACTTTGCAGATGTTTCGTATACCCATTGCCTGCGGGAAGCAAATGAAGTTGCAAACGATCTTACTAGGAACTCGTTTAACAATAGATCTTCTAGTTTTGGGGACTCTGCATTCCCCAATTTTATTCTCATGCCCTTGTAAATGACCTTGCGATTATTTGAGAAATAAAGTTTTGATGTTTCAAAAAAAAGGAGCTCTTTCTAGTAGTCTCTTTCTCCTCGGCATCGATTGCACTTATGGAATTCTACTATTCTTCTCTTCAGGAAATTCTTTTATATCAACCACCAAACCGAATGCGTGGATGGCCCCCTCTCTCCAGCTACTTTGTCGAGTCACCCAAAGGGGTGGACCAAGACCTGGTTCTATTGTAAGAACACGGCTCCTGCTGATGAGAACCCCTTGTCGGGTTATAGATCTAAGCACCTTGGCACCACCATTGAACTCCCCAGTTGGGATTCTGCAGAAGAGCGAGCTCAAGTCACCCATGTATATCCAAGACTAGGGGCCTTATTGGTTAACAGGTTGACTTAACCCGGTGTTGGATTACTTGGAGCATCCTACCCTTGAGTCTTCGGGATAGTTTTATGTGCAATTACTCTGGCAACTCAAATGACAGACAACGGTACAGGCCTACCGACTTGTCAGCTGATGAGATAAACAAAATTGTGAAGAAGTTGTTATGAGAGACTCAAGAAACCTGTAATAAGACGGGGCCGCGACCGTTCTTCGCTCTTAACCCGGCTCCTCTAGTGAGTATTCATATAACTTATTTATCTGGCTTATCAGTCTTTACTTATTCGATACTTCACTTGTTAACTTTGTCCAACTGTGCAGGCCGACTCTCCATTCTGGAACAAGAAAATCAAGAAAACAAAGGCACTCAAATATGTTCGTGCTCCAGCTGTTCGCATAAACAAGTCGGTCAATAACGATGACACTCCCGAGGTAGACCTTGACTCCCTTAGCCTTCTTTTTATGCAACCTGATGACGCTCATTCTTCCGAGGGCGAAGCTGAAACAAATCGGGCTGATGACGTTGAGGTAATTTCCATCTCCTCCGGCTCAGAACCCTTGCCTCCAAAGAAAATTAAGCGGGTCATTCGGAAAGTAAGATTTTCTCATCTCTGCGCTCAATTGGAACCAAACTTTCTTGTGAAGAAAACATAACATGAATCAAGGTGGCAGACTCGGAGCAGCTCTAGAGATCTTGCGACCGGATTACCTGAAAAAACAGTCGCCCGCAAGAGATGTAATGAGGTGCCTCATAGTCCAACCTCTTCTCTTCCTAAAGCCGGCGTTATTAGGCGACCTCTTAAACCTTCATTATTAGGAGCCGCCACCCTCGTCTAGAGACTCAACCTCTACTCATTTGCCGGCTTTGATCATAAATCCAGGGTAATCTTCTCTTAACTGAGTTATACATTATCAGTTGGGGAACGCAGTAATTTCAAAAAAAAATCCTACGCACACGCAAGATCTATCATGGTGATGCATAGCAATGAGAGGGGAAGAGTGTTGTCCACGTACCCTCATAGACCGTCTGAGGAAGCGTTATGACAATGCGGTTGATGTAATCGTACGTCTTCACGATCCGACCGATCCTAGTACCGACAGTACGGCACCTCTGCGACCTGCACACGTTTGGCTCGGTGACGTCCCATGAACTGTGCGTCTCACCCTGGACTGCATCGCTATCGATGAGCGTAGGAGCCATCAAGCCTAACGACGACGACACAAAGGAACTCTCAATGAAAGCACCAATGTCGGTGTCAAAACCGGAGGATCTTGGGTAGGGGGTCCCGAACTGTGCGTCTAAGGCGGATGGTAACAGGAGGCAGGGGACACGATGTTTTACCTAGGTTCGGGACCTCTTGATGGAGGTAAAACCATACGTCCTGCTTGATTTATTCTTGATGATATGAGTATTACAAGAGTTGATCTACCACGAGATCGGAGAGGCTAAACCCTAGAAGCTAGCCTATGGTATGATTGTATGTTGTCCTACGGACTAAAACCCTCCGGTTTATATAGACACCGGAAAGGGCTAGGGTTACACAAGGTCGGTTACAAAGGAGGAGATATACATATCCGTATTGCCTAGCTTGCCTTCCACGCCAAGTAGAGTCCCATCCGGACACGAGACGAAGTCTTCAATCTTGTATCTTCATAGTCCAATAGTCCGGATAAAGGATATAGTCTGGCTGTCCGGAGACCCCCTAATCCAGGACTCCCTCAGTAGCCCCTGAACCAGGCTTCAATGATGATGAGTCCGGCGCGCAATATTGTCTTCGGCATTGCAAGGCGGGTTCCTCCTCTGGATACACCACGGAAGAATTTGAATACAAGGATAGTGTACGACCCTGCAAAATAAGTTCCACATACCACCGTAGAGAGAATAATATTTCCACAAATCTAATCTGCTGACTTGTTTTGGCAATATGACATTATGCCATGGCCCGGTGATTATTTGAACCGTTTCCTTTAACTAGCCCCGCACATAACGCGAGGCAGTTTTTTGACACGTCTTGTCAAAGCAGAGATCGTGTCCCCCTTATTATGAGATTCTCATCAATATGGGCATGGGTAACCCAACCGCGCCATCGATTACGGCGCTTGGGGGATAAGCGAGTTTTACCAGGCTAGTGGGGGCGCATAGTTTCGGCCGCCCTTATAAAGGGACAAGGTTTAACCTTTTTCTACCCACGCCTTCTTCCTCCTTGCTCATCCACTCTTGCGCTCTCGAGCTCCAACACCCAAGACTACATCCTTCCCCTCAACCTTCCCCAATCATGTCTGGAGCGAGAGGCAAATGGATGGCTTCCTCCGTTATGGAGGGTCACATCAAGAAGTTGCGCGGTGCCGGATACTTGGCTGCAAATATCGTGCATCGGCTGCCCGCTGCGAGGCAGATCGTTCCTACCCCTGAACCTCACGAGAGGGTAGTCTTCCTCCACCACTTCCTCCACGGACTGGGGTTTCCCCTCCATCCATTCGTCTGTGGTCTCATGTTCTACTACGGGCTGGACTTCCATGATCTGGCCCCGAACTTCGTCCTCAACATTTCGGCGTTCATCGTCGTGTGTGAGGCTTTCCTCCGCATCCGACCCCACTTCGGCATGTGGTTAAAGACCTTCAATATCAAGCCGAAGGTGGTGGGCGGCCAATAAGCAAAATGCGGCGGAGCCATGGTGGGCAAGATGCCCAACGTTATATGGCTTGAAGGCTCTTTCATGGAGACCATAAAGGGGTGGCAGTCGGCGTGGTTCTACATCACCGAGCCGCGCAATGCCAAATGGGTGGCGGCCCCCAAGTTTCGATCCAAAATCCCCACGCAGCTCACCTCCTGGAAAGAGAAGGGCCGGTCCTGGGGTCCATCGGTGGAGCTGGACGGGCTCCAGAAATGTATCCAGAATATGGCAGGCAAGAAGCTCAAGCTTGTCAACATACTCCAGGTCATGCTCATCCGCCGGATCCTCCCGTGACAACAACGGGATTTCAACTTGTGGGAGTTCGACCTGGCCCAGCACCAGACTCTGAGCGAGCTCTTCGACATGATGCACAAGGACATCTGGAGGGTGCTGTTCAAGGGCGCCGAGGTCCCTCCCTCTCTCATCGAGGACCGCTGGCTAAGCGCGAAGCGTCGAGCACATTCGGTGAGTTCTATACATCCGGTAGGATATTTATTTTCCCTAGCTTAGTCATGTGCGGGGTCTGAGCTCCATGCCTTTGACAGGACTGGGTGGAGATGTCGGGACAGATTAACTGTCCGGCCCCTCTGCCCGAAGACACTGCGGACGCTCTCCTGACGAAGATGTTGACTCCGACTCCTTACAAGGTGCTGGAGAAGACCAAGAAGGCCAAGGGAACCCGAAAGAGTTCCCGACGCCAGGTGTTATCGGACTCATCGTCCGATAACTCCACAACGCACTCCTCCCCCGAAGACGAGGAGGAGGATGAAGATACTCCCCCTCTAGTCGGGGGAGACAAGAAAAGGAAGGCCGCCCCAACCGGGGGGCGAAGGGTCCAAGAAGGGAAGGACTCTCCTTCCAGACTACTCTACCACCGCCGCCGAAGGCGAAGACGAGTGGCTGCTCAGGGGCAAGCCCCTGGCAAAGTCGTAAGTATTCGGATGCTAGAGTAACTCATAGCATTCATTTGTCGCACTGTTTCTTCTAACGCCGAATTATGATTATGCAGACCGCCACGAGCCCGTATCGACGTATCGTCGGACGGCTCCCTGGGCTCGTCGGATATGGATAGTGATCCACTTCCGACCGCCACCTCCCCCTGCCCTACGGACAACGCCGAGGTATTGTCTCAAGAGGCACCGGGTCAAGGGGAGACAGTCCCGGAGGCACCTCAAGGCGACCTTCCGGACTCCGGGAGCAGAGGGAGCAAGGCTCTCGAGGGCTCCGAGTTCGGCCCTCAGCCGAACACCGTGCTGGAACCCCTAGTGGTTCCGGACTCGGGAATGCGGCCTCCTTCTAAAAGGGGAAAGACGCCTGTGCCGGTGACCTCTGTCCATCCAGAGGCATCGGACAGTCTGCTGGAAGCGCTTTGCAGCGCTTCCATCGACGAAGAGCACCGCACTATTATGAGTGCGGTGGTCCAGAAGGTTCAGTCCGCCAAGAGCGGTCTGACGGAAGCCTGTGCCAGCCTTCTAACAGGCTTTGAGGTAAGTTTATAGGAAAAATATTACCACATAGACAGTAGCCCCTGATGCTCTGTTCGGTGTTCACAACGAAAAGCCGAACGGAGGATCAAACAATATCTCAGGAGTCTAATATAAGTATGTCTATATGCGTATGCAGGCTTCGCTGCTGGCCTCAGCCGCACTGACTGCGGAGGTCGCCACACTGAAGCAGGACCTTGAAGGGTCCAAGAAAGAACTCGGCCTTGCCAAGAAGCAGCTCGAGGAGAACAAAGGTAAGTAGTACCTAGTCTATGGATATATAAAAAGAATGCGATTGCAAAATGATAGGATCATCGTAAATTTGCCAGGGGCCACGACCGAGGTGGCGACCCTGAAGCAAGCGCTATCCAAGGCCGAAAACGAAGCGGCCAAGGAGCGCACCGAACGGGAAAGGCATGAGGCACGGGTGGGTGAGGTGCAGCAAGAGCTCCACGCTCTCGTGACGAAGCATGAGGCGTTGGAGCTTGACTTGAAGACGCGAGAGTCCGAGCTTGCCACCGCCCGTGAAAGTGCAAAGAGTGCCAAGGCCAAAGCACAGAAGGCCCTCCAGGAGATTGATGCGATGAAGAAGATAGCGGCGAGTAAGGCATTCTATATGCAAAGCAAGCATGTGAAAGTAAATTACCTGTTACTTACCCGAATCCGGAGCTCTCTAGGAGCATTCGCAGATTTGCCCCGCAGCGTGTCAGATGCTGCACAGTTTTACCAGGCCGAGGAGGGAAGCTCAACGGAGAAGTTGTTCTGGTCTCAGTATACTGGACCGAACACCCGATGCCTCTGAGCGACCAGCTGAAGCAACTGGTCGAGCTGCACAAGGCGGCCGAACAGGCCATGAAGGGCTTTATAGTCCGGATGTGGCCTGGTGACGCCCTTCCTAACAGCTACTTCGGCCTGGTGAGGTGGCCTGTGGATGCCTGCCCACGGCTGGAAGTCACCAAGCGGTCCGTCTGCATCGAAGGTGCACGCCGGGCTTTCGCTCGTGTGAAGGTGCAATGTGGCCAAGCTGGACGCCATGAAGCTGATTAAGGAAGGGCCGCCAGAGGAAAAGGAGCATCGCCACCCCGAGATGTACTATGAGGGTGTCCTGAAGGGTGCTCGTCTCGTAGCGGACGAGTGTACGAAAGATATAATATTTGAGTAAACTTGCTCGTGTAATCCTGTATTTATGAAAACTTGTTCATATGCGCAATGCAACGCTTATTTGAATTTAAAATATTACCTTATGTTCGGCTGTTTATCAAATCTGAGAGATGGCTAGTCGTCGGCTTCCGCCCCCACGCCACGAGTGCTGGGGTGTTCGGGATAAACCTGAGCACTCTTGTTCCCATTGTTGGGTCCTTTGAGGGAGGTGCTCAACACAACGAACAAGGCAATCGGACTATAATGCGTTATCACTCTCACTTAGCCATAGAATTCTATAATTTTAAATTTCGGCGAAGCCCCTAGTATTCGGAAGGCCGAATTCGGGGCGCGATACATGCCTTAAGCCGGACAGGGCCGACTCCTCGCTCTAAGCAGCATAAGCCTTTAGGGACTCGAAACCTCTCGAACAGCGGCCAGTCTCTCGCCTTATCATGACAGTCAGTTTTAGCTTTCTCTACTAAGGTGCTTAGCCTAGCAGAACCGGGGCACAACCGCAGTAGTTCTCCCAGTGCTACCTTAGCCGATATAGCGGAACATAAGGTACCAAAACATGGGAGCCAGGCAAACCCAACTATTGACCCAAGACATGATTCGGACCTGATGCATATAATGCTATAAGTTCGGGGTGCCGTACTGTCGAAAGTGTTTGGACTTATCACGTTGTATTATGGGGTATGCTTAAGCCCCTAGCGTATTGGCCGTACCAGAGTGTATGGGTGCTGGATGTCATGAATGAACATATATATAAAAAGGAAGAATGCAATAATAGTCTTAATGCTATGCATTTTTATTCAAAAAGGTGCGTTAAAGCAGAATAATACAAGTAGTGCGAGAAGCAGAAAGTAGGATTGTTTGACATGTCCCTTCCAAGGGCAAGTTGAGGAATGGTATTAAAGCAAATATTTCACTCATTATCGTAATCCACCTGGGAGTTCCGTGGTGCGATGTAGCTTTCTACCTCCTTGGTTGCTGCATCATGTGTTCGGCAATCATGCTGCCGGACAAGGTTTCCAGAGATTAAAGTCCTGAAAGAGAAAAATAACAAAGCGAGAAGCCCCTAGTGCGGTTTAAGCCGTGACTTGGGGCATGCCGCCGTCGTGCCCCCCTCCCCGCCTGTGCCCATGGTATTTTTAATGCGTAATTATGTACGCATGGCATGGATTTTAATGCTGGGACCAGGGTGGGGGCCGCATTGCTATGCAAGTTCGGAACGTGCCAGGTGGTCCTGTTGCCGATTACTCCGGGCGCGCTTGAAGGTGTCCGGGTCCTTAATCGCCGAACTAGTGGATTGCCTTAAGAGGCTGCTTTGCGCTTCTGCTGCGAGGGCCGCAGTGTGCTCCTCCATGCGGAGAGAGTGCTCTATGTTTCCATTGACTGTGATGACCCCCCGAGGTCCTGGCATCTTGAGCTTGAGATATGCATAATGCGGTACCGCATTGAATCTTGCAAATGCGGTTCGCCCTAGCAGTGCATGATAGCCACTGCGGAACGGGACTATGTCGAAGATTAACTCTTCGCTTCGGAAGTTATCCGGAGATCCGAAGACCACTTCCAGTGTGACTGAGCCTGTGCAATGGGCCTCTACACCTGGTATGACGCCTTTAAAGGTCGTTTTAGTGGGTTTGATCCTTGAGGGGTCTATACCCATTTTGCGCACTGTGTCCTGATAAAGCAGGTTCAGGCTGCTGCCGACGTCCATTAGGACTCGAGTGAGGTGAAATCCGTCAATGATTGGGTCTAGGACCAGTGCAGCGAATCCGCCATGACGGATGCTAGTGGGGTGGTCCCTGCGATCGAAAGTGGTCGGACAGGAGGACCATGGGTTGAACTTTGGGGCGACTGGCTCCAACGCATATACGTCCCTGAGTGCACGCTTCCACTCCCTCTTGGGGATGTGGGTTGCGCATATCATGTTCACCGTCCGCACTTGTGGGGGGAACCTCTTCTGTCCTCCGATGTTCAGCTGCCAGGGCTCCTCCTCATCAGCGCTATGTGACCCCTTATCTTTGTTTTCGGCATTTAGCTTGCCGACCTGCTTGAACACCCAACAATCCCTGTTGGTGTGATTGGCTGGCTTGTCGGGGGTGTCGTGTATTTGACATGAGCGATCGAGTATACGGTCCAAACTGGACGGGCCCGGAGTGCTTCTCTTGAATGGCTTTTTCCGCTGACCGGGTTTAGAGCCTTTGAATCCGGCATTTACTGTCGTATCGTCGGTATTGTTGTTGTTAATGCAGCGCTTATGTTTGTTGCGACGTGACCTGCCATTACCGTCCTTGGTATCCGAAGTACCATGGTTCTCTGATATGTTGTTACTATGAGCCAGCCAGCTGTCTTCTCCCGCGCAAAAGCGGGTCATGAGTGTCGTGAGGGCTGCCATAGATTTCGGCTTTTCTTGACCAAGGTGCCAGGCTAGCCACTCGTCGCAGATGTTGTGCTTGAAGGCTGCTAGGGCCTCTGCATCCGGACAGTGACAATTTGATTTTTCTTTGTTAGGAACCGTGTCCAGAATTGCCTGGCCGATTCCTTTGGCTGCTGAATTATGTGGCTCAAGTCATCGGCATCTGGTGGTCGCACATAAGTGCCCTGAAAGTTGTCGACGAATGCGGCTTCCAGATCTTCCCAACAGCCAATGGACTCTGCTGGCAAGCTGTTGAGCCAATGCCGAGCTGGTCCTTTGAGTTTGAGTGGGAGGTATTTGATGGTGTGTAGGTCATCACCGTGGGCCATGTGGATGTGCAGGAGGAAATCCTCGATCCATACCGCAGGATCTGTTGTGCCGTCGTATGATTCTATATTTACGGGTTTGAAACCCTCTAGGATTTGATGATCCATTACTTCGTCTGTGAAGCATAAGGGGTGTGCGGTGCCTCTGTACTAGGCTATATCGCGACGCGGCTCAAATGAGTCTTGCCCGCTGTGTTCGGCCCGGCCGGACTTACTTTTACTGTATCCGCCGTGACGATTATCGTCTCGCATAGTGGCGCGCCCTCGTGATCCGTAGATTGATCTTGCATGTTTTGCTTTGTCCTCCAATACATCTCACAGGTTTGGCGTATTTCCCCATGCCTTTTTATTTGAATGACGTCGGGGTGCAGGCTGAGCTTTTGGCTGGAATGTCTCTCTGTCGCGGCCACGAGGTGGCCGATCAGCCGTGTCATACGCCGGGGATGTAGGTTTTGGTGCTTCCTCCTCTAGTCGGGGTAGCAACCTGCATTTTGGGTAACTCTTGGAGTGGCGTTCGAGTTTATACTCTTCGGCCACCAGGACTTTAGTCCATCTGTCAGCTAGCAAATCTTGATCAGCTTAAAGCTGTTGCTGCTTTTTCTTAAGGCTATTTGCCGTGGCTATAAGCCTGCGCTTGAAGCGCTCTTGTTCGACGGGATCCTCTAGCACGGCGAATTCGTCATCGCCGAGGCTTGCCTCGTCTTCGGAGGGGGCATGTAATTATCATCCTCCGCCTCTTCATCTACCGCTCTCTCAGGAGGGCTGGCTCCTCCATCCTCCTGCTCTAAATCTTGCTGGAGGGGATTGTTGTTGTCTTCGGCACTGTCCGGAGTGCTATTATCTCCGGTGCCGGTATCACCACTTTTGCCTTGACGGGACTTAGAGCGGCGCCGCTGACGCTGGCGCTTGCATTGCTTCTTGGAGGGGTCATCCTCCATTGTCTCGTCGCCATTGCCTTCTTTGGGTGTGTCCACCATGTATATATCATATGATGAGGTGGCTGTCCAGTGCCCTGTGGGCAGTGGTTCCTCCTCGACTCCCGCATCGTCGTCCATACCGTCGATGTCTTCGGAGTCGAAGTCGAGCATGTCGGTTAAGTCATCGACAGTGGCTACTAAGTGGGTGGTAGGTGGGCGGCGAATTTCTTCGTCATCCGCATCCCAATCCTGCCGGACGTAGTTCGGCCAGGATCCTCCTGACAAGGAAAGAGACCTTAATGAGTTCAGTATGTCGCCGAAGGGCGAGTGCTAAAAAATATCCGTGGTGGTGAACTCCATGATCGGCGCCCAATCGGATTCGATAGGAACAGGCGCAGGCGGTTCGGAGTCCGTGGCCGAAGAACGATCCGGCAGTTTGGCAACACGGCTCTCGTGAAGGGTAAGGTTGGTATTCGGCTCGATCGCCGCAGAGGGTACAGCCTCCGTGACGGGGTCTATCCACCTGCCCTCGGATGGCGAAACTGGCTCCGAATTGAGGGTCGGAGTGGCTGCCAGTGTGATCTCCTGAATACGGTCCGATGGTAGAGCTAAATCGTACTCATCGTGGCCGTGTGACGCACAAGGCAGGGGCTCGAATCTGTCGAAGATCAAGTCTCCGCGGATATCGGCCATGTAGTTTAAGCTTCCAAACCTGACCTGGTGGCCAGGGACGTAACTTTTGATCTGCTCCAGATGGCCAAGCAGTCGGCCCGCAGTGCGAAGCCGCCGAACACAAAGATCTGTCCGGGGAGAAAAGTCTCACCCTGGACTGCATCGCTATCGATAATCGTAGGAGCCATCAAGCCTAACGGCGATGACACAGAGGAACTCTCAATGAAAGCACCAATGTCGGTGTCAAAACCGGCGGATCTCGGGTAGGGGGTCCCGAACTGTGCGTCTAAGGCGGATGGTAATAGGAGGCAGGGGACACGATGTTTTACCCAGGTTCGGGCCCTCTTGATGGAGGTAAAACCCTACGTCCTGCTTGATTTATTCTTGATGATATGAGCATTACAAGAATTGATCTACCACGAGATCGGAGAGGCAAAACCCTAGACGCTAGCCTATGGTATGATTGTATGTTGTCCTACAGACTAAAACCCTCCGGTTTATATAGACACCGGAAAGGGCTAGGGTTACACAAGGTCGGTTACAAAGTAGGAGATATACATATCCGTATTGCCTAGCTTGCCTTCCATGCCAAGTAGAGTCCCATCTGGACACAAGACGAAGTCTTCAATCTTGTATCTTCATAGTCCAATAGTCCGGCCAAAGGATATAGTCCGGCTGTCCGTAGACCCCCTAATCCAGGACTCCCTCAGTGCCCCCCTGCCCCGTATATAAAGGAGCAAGGGGGAGGCCGGCCGGCCTCTGGGCGTGCCAAGGAGGGGAGGAGTCCTCCTCCTAGTAGGAGTGGGAGTCCCCCTTTCCTAGTCCAACTAGGAGGAGGAATGGGAAAGGAAGGAGAGGGAGAGAGGGAGGGAAAGAGGCCCCCCCCCCCGCCCCCTCCTTGTCCAATTCGGACTCCTCAAGGGGGGCGGCCAGCCCTAAGGCCCCCTCCTCTCTCTCACACACATAAGGCCCATGTTGGCCCATTAGTTCCCCCAGGGTTCCGATAACCCCCCAGTACTCCGATAATTATCCGGTGACCCCCGAAACTCATCCGGTGTCCAAATATAGTCATCCAATATATCAATCTTTATGTCTCGACCATTTCGAGACTCCTCGTCATGTCCTTGATCACATCCGGGACTACGAACTATCTTTGGTACATCAAAACACATAAACTCATAATACCGATCATCACCGAACTTTAAGCGTGCGGACCCTACGGGTTCGAGAACTATGTAGACATGACCAAGACATGTCTCCAGTCAATAACCAATAGTGGAACCTGGATGTTCATATTGGCTCCCACATATTCTACGAAGATCTTTATCGTTCAAACCACATAACGATATACGTTGTTCCCTTTGTCATCGGTATGTTACTTGCCCGAGATTCGATCGACGGTATCTCAATACCTAGTTCAATATCATTACCTACAAGTCTCTTTACTCGTTCCGTAATGCATCATCCTGTAACTAACTCATTAGTCACATTGCTTGCAAGGCTTTATAGTGATGTACATTACCGAGAGGGCCCAAACATACCTCTCCGATACACGGAGTGACAAATCCTAATCTCGATCTGTGCCAACTCAACAAACACCATCGGAGACACCTGTAGAGCATCTTTATAGTCACCCAGTTACGTTGTGACGTTTGATAGCACACTGGTGTTCCTTCGGTATTCGGGAGTTGCATGATCTCATAGTCATAGGAACATGTATAAGTTATGGAGAAAGCAATAGCAACAAACTAAACGATCATCGTGCTAAGCTAACGAATGGGTCAAGTCAATCATATCATTCTCCAATGATGTGATCCCGGTAATCAAATGACAACGCATGTCTATGGTCAGGAAACATGACCATCATTGATTCAACGAGCTAGTCAAGTAGAGGCATACTAGTGACACTATGTTTGTCTATGTATTCACACATGTACTAAGTGTCTGGTTAATACAATTCTAGCATGAATAATAAACATTTATCATGATATAAGGAAATATAAATAACAACTTTATTATTGCCTCTAGGGCATATTTCTTTCAGTCTCCCACTTGTACTAGAGTCAGTAATCTAGATTACATTGTAATGATTCTAACACCCATGGAGTCTTGGTGATGATCATGTTTTGCTCGTGAGAGATGCTTAGTCAACGGGTCTGCAACATTCAGATCCATATGTATCTTGCAAATCTCTATGTCTCCCTCCTTGACTTGATCGCGGATGGAATTGAAGCATCTCTTGATGTGCTTGGTTCTCTTGTGAAATCTGGATTCCTTTGCCAAGTCAATTGCACCAGTATTGTCACAAAATATTTTCGTTGGACTCGATGCACTAGGTATTACACCTAGATCGGATATGAACTCCTTCATCCAGACTCCTTCATTTGCTGCTTCCGAAGCAGCTATGTACTCCGCTTCAACGTAGATCACGCCACGATGCTCTGCTTGGAACTGCACCAACTAATAGCTCCACCATTTAATAAAAATATGTATCCGGTTTGTGACTTAGAGTCATCTGGATCAGTGTCAAAGCTTGCATCGACGTAACCGTTTACGATGAGCTCTTTGTCACCTCCATAAACGAGAAACATATCCTTAGTCCTTTTCAGGTATTTTAGGATGTTCTTGACCGCTGTTCAGTGATCCACTACTGGACTACTTTGGTACCTCCCTGCTAAACTAATAGCAAGGCACACATCAGGTCTGGTACACAGCATTGCATACATGATAGAACCTATGCTGAAGCATAGGGAATGACTTTCATTTTCGCTCTATCTTCTGAAGTGGTCGGGCATTGAGTCTGACTCAACTTCAACCTTGTAACACAGGCAAGAACCCTTTCTCAGCTTGATCCATTTTGAACTTCTTCAAAACTTTATCAAGGTATGTGCTTTGTGAAAGTCCAATTAAGCGTCTTGATCTATCTCTACAGATCTTGATGCCCAATATATAAGCAGCTTCACCGAGGTCTTTCATTGAAAAAATCTTATTCAAGTATCCTTTTATGCTATTCAGAAATTCAGTATCATTTCTGATCAACAATATGTCATCTACATATAATATCAGAAATGCTACAGAGCTCCCACTCACTTTCTTGTAAAATATAGGCTTCTCCAAAAGTCTGTATAAAACCATATGCTTTGATCACACTATCAAAGCATATATTCCAACTCTGAGAGGCTTGCACCAGTCCATAAATGGATCGCTGGAGCTTGCACACTTTGTTAGCACCTTTCGGATTGACAAAACCTTCTGGTTGCATCATATACGATTCTTCTTTTTAATACATCCATTAAGGAATGCAGTTTTGACATCCATTTGCCAATTTTCATAATCATAAAATGCGGCAATTGCTAACATGATTCGGACGGACTTAGCATCGCTACGGGTGAGAAGGTCTCATCGTAGTCAACTCCTTGAACTTGTCGAAAACCTTTTGCAACAAGTTAAGCTTTGTAGACAGTAACATTACCGTCAGCGTCAGTCTTCTTCTTAAAGATCCATTTATTCTCTATAGCATTCCGACCAACGGGCAAGTCAACCAAAGTCCATACTTTGTTCTCATACATGGATCCCATCTCAGATTTCATGGCCTCAAGCCATTTTGCGGAATCTGGGCTCATCATCGCTTCCTCATAGTTCGTAGGTTCGTCATGGTCAAGTAACATGACCTCCAGAACAGGATTACCGTACCACTCTGGTGCGGATCTTACTCTGGTTGACCTACGAGTTTCGGTGGTAACTTGATCAGAAGTTTCATGATCATCATCATTAGCTTCCTCACTTACTGGTGTAGGAATCACTGGAACTGATTTCAGTGATGAACTACTTAACAATAAGGGAGCAGGTACAATTACCTCATCAAGTTCTACTTTCCTCCCACTCACTTCTTTCGAGAGAAACTCCTTCTCTATAAAGGATCCATTCTTAGCAACGAATATATTGCCTTCGGATCTGTGACAGAAGGTGTACCCAACAGTCTCTTTCGAGTATCCTATGAAGACACATTTCTCCGATTTGGGTTCGAGCTTATCAGGTTATAGCTTTTTCACATAAGCATCGCAGCCCCAAACTTTAAGAAACGACAACTTGGGTTTCTTGCCAAACCACCATTCATAAGGTGTAGTCTCAACGGATTTAGATGGTGCCCTATTTAACGTGAATGCAATTGTCTCTAAAGCATAACCCCAAAATGATAGCGGTAAATCAGTGAGAGACATCATAGATCTCACCATATCTAGTAAAGTACGATTACGACGTTCGGACACACAATTACGATGTGGTGTTCCGGGTGGCGTGAGTTGCGAAACTATTCCGCATTGTTTCAAATGAAGACCAAACTTTAACTCAAATATTCTCCTCCACGATCAGATCATAGAAACTTTATTTTCTTGTTACGATGATTTTCCACTTCACTCTGAAATTCTTTGAACTTTTCAAGTGTTTCAGACTTATGTTTCATTAAGTAGATATACCCATATCTGCTCAAATCATCTGTGTAGGTGAGAAAATAATGATATCCGCCACGAGCCTCAATGTTCATTGGACCACATACATCAGTATGTATGATTTCTAATAACTCTGTTGCTCGCTCCATTGTTCCGGAGAACGGAGTTTTAGTCATCTTTCCCATGAGGCATGCTTCGCAAGTACCAAGTGATTCATAATTAGGTGATTCCAGAAGTCCATCAGAATGGAGTTTCTTCATGCGCTTTAGACCAATATGACCCAAACGGCAGTGCCACAAATAAGTTGCACTATCATTATCAACTACGCATCTTTTGGCTTCAATACTATGAACATGTGTATCACTACTATCAAGATTTAGTAAAAATAGACCACTCATCAAGGGTGCATGACCATAAAAGATATTACTCATATAAATAGAACAACCATTATTCTTTGATTTAAATGAATAACCGTCTCGCATCAAACAAGATCCAGATATAATGTTCATTCTCAACGCTGGCACCAAATAACAATTATTTAGGTCTAAAATTAATCCCGAAGGTAGATGTATAGGTAGCGTGCCAACGGCGATCACATCGAATTTGGAACCATTTCCCACGTGCATCGTCACCTCATCCTTAGCCAATCTTCGCTTAATCCGTAGCCCCTGTTTCGAGTTGCAAATATTAGCAACAGAACCAGTATCAAATACACAGGCGCTACTGCGAGCATTAGTAAGGTACACATCAATAACATGTATATCAAATATACCTTCCACTTTGCCATCCTTCTTCTCCGCCAAATACTTGGGCCAGTTCCGCTTCTAGTGACCAGTCCCTTTGCAGTAGAAGCACTCAGTTTCAGGCTTAGGTCCAGACTTGGGTTTCTTCACTTGAGTAGCAACTGTCTTGTTGTTCTTCTTGAAGTTCCCCTTCTTCCCTTTACCTTTTTTCTTGAAACTAGTGGTTTTATTGACCATCAACACTTGATGCTCCTTCTTGATTTCTACCTCCGCAGCCTTTAGCATTGCGAAGAGCTCGAGAATTGTCTTATCCATCCCTTGCATATTATAGTTCATCACGAAGCTCTTGTAGCTTGGTGGCAGTGATTGAAGAACTCTATCAATGACACTATCATCAGGAAGATTAACTCCCAGCTGAGTCAAGTGGTTGTGGTACCCAAACATTCTGAGTATATGTTCACTGACAGAACTATTCTCCTCCATTTTGCAGTTGTAGAACTTATTGGAGACTTCATATCTCTCAATCCGGGCATTTGCTTGAAATATTAACTTCAACTCCTGGAACATCTCATATGCTCCATGACATTCAAAACATCGTTGAAGTCCCGGTTCTAAGTCGTAAAGCATGGCACACTGAACTATCGAGTAGTCATCAGCTTTGCTCTGCCAGGTGTTCACAACATCTGGCGTTGCTCCTGCAGCGGGTTTGTCACTTAGCGGTACTTCCAGGACGTAATTCTTCTATGCAGCAATGAGGATAATCCTCAAGTTATGGACCCAGTCCGTGTAGTTGCTACCATCATCTTTCAACTTAGCTTTCTCTAGGAACGCATTAAAATTCAACGGAACAACAACATGGGCCATCTATCTATAACAACATAGACATGCAAAATACTATCAGGTACTAAGTTCATGATAAATTAAAGTTCACTTAATCAAATTACTTAATAACTCCCACTTAGATAGACATCTCTCTAATCATCTAGGTGATCATGTGATCCATATCAACGAAACCATGCCCGATCATCATGTGAGATGGAGTAGTTTTCAATGGTGAACATCACTATGTTGATCATATCTACTATATGATTCATGCTCGACCTTTCGATCTCAGTGTTCCGAGGCCATATCTGCATATGATAGGCTCGTCAAGTTTAACCTGAGTATTCTGCGTGTGCAAAACTGGCTTGCACCCGTTGTAGATGGACGTAGAGCTTATCACACCCGATCATCATGTGGTGTCTGGGCACGACGAACTTTGGCAACGGTGCATACTCAGGGAGAACACTTTTATCTTGAAATTTAGTGAGAGATCATCTTATAATGCTAGCATCAATCAAAGCAAGATAAGATGCATAAAAGATAAACATCACATGCAATCAATATAAGTGATATGATATGGCCATCATCATCTTGTGCCTTTGATCTCCATCTCCAAAGCACTGTCATGATCACCATCATCACCGGCTTGACACCTTGATCTCCATCGAAGCATCATTGTCATCTCGCCAACTATTGCTTCTACGAATATCGTTGCCACTTAGTGATAAAGTAAAGCAATTACATGGCGATTGCATTTCATACAATAAAGCGACAACCATATGGCTCCTGCCAGTTGCCGATAACTGTGTTACAAAACATGATCATCTCATACAATAAAATTTAGCGTCATGTCTTGACCATATCACATCACAACATGCCCTGCAAAAACAAGTTAGACGTCCTCTACTTTGTTGTTGCAAGTTTTACGTGGCTACTACGGGCTGAGCAAGAACCGTTCTTACCTACGCATCAAAAACCACAACGCGGTATAGTGATTGCTTTTTGATCTTCAGAAAGAACCCTGTTCATTGAATTCGATTTAACTAAAGTTGGAGAAACTGACACCCACCAACCACCTGTGTGCGAAGCACGTCGGTAGAACCAGTCTCGCGTAAGCGTACGCGTAATGTCGGTCTAAGCCGCTTCATCCAACAATACCGCTGGATCAAGAATCAACTAGTGAAGGCAAGCAATATGCATTTACCCACGCCCACAACTCCTTTGTGTTCTACTCATGCATATAACATCTACAAATAGACCTGGCTCGGATGCCACTGTTGGGGAACACAGTAATTTTAAAAAAAATCCTAAGCACACGCAAGATCTATCATGGTGATGCATAGCAAGGAGAGGGGAAGAGTGGTGTCCACATACCCTCGTAGACCATAAGAGGAAGCGTTATAACAACGCAGTTGATGTAGTCGTACATCTTCACGATCCGACCGATCCTAGTACCGAAAGTATGGCACCTTCGCGATCTGCACATGTTCGGCTCGGTGACATCCCACGAACTCTCGATCCATCTGAGTGTCGAGGGAGAGCTTCGTCAGCACGACGGCGTGTTGATGGTGATGATGAAGCTACCGGCACAGGGCTTCGCCTAAGCAGTCACTAGTAGAAAAGGGGGCTTTCGTTTGGGCCTGGCCAGCCCATTAGTTCTGTTTCTGCCACGAACCGGGACCAATGGAGGCATTTGTCCTAGTTCGTGAGCCCAGGGGGCCGGCCGGGGCCTCGTGGGCATTGGTCCCGGTTCGTCTGGGCCCATTTGTCCCGGTTCTTGGCACGAACCGTGACCAATGGGCCTCACTCCTGGCCCGCAACCATTGGTCCCGGTTCATGGCAGGAACCAGGACAGAAGGATGGCCTTTAGTCCCGGTTCCAGCCATGAACCGGGACCAATGAGTTGCCTATATATACCCCATCGTCGGCGAGCAGCACACTCCACAGTGCTCTGTTTTTTGCTAGCCGGCGAGGGGGAGGGCATTGGGTGCTCTAGCTCACCTCCTATGCACATGAGGTGTTCGATGAAATGCCCGAGCCACATTAGTTAAGCTTTCTCCTCTCGAAGCTCGACCTCCAAGCTCCATTTTTTCCGAGATTTGTCTAGGTTTAGCGGTCCATCACGCCCCATCCTCGTCTTCACCGCCATCGATCGCCCGCGCCGATCTCGTCGCCGGCACCACCATGGTGAGCCTCTTGTTCTTATCTTCTTTCTGAAAGAAAAAAATCTTACTTTAGATACATACTTGTCTAATTTTCTTACTTTTGACACACATAATTATATATAATGCACGCAGATGAACCAGCAATGGATGTACGGTGACAGACACACCTCTGAGTACATTAAGGGCGTGCATAATTTTCTCGAAGTGGCTGAGGCAAACAAGCAGAATGGTTTTATGTGTTGTCCATGCCCTAATTGTGGGAATACGAGGTCTTACTCTGACAAGAAAATCCTTCACACCCACCTACTTTATAAGGGTTTCATGCCACACTATAATGTTTGGACAAAGCACGGAGAAATAGGGGTTATGATGGAAGACAGCGAAGAAGAGGAGGACAATGACAACCATGTGCCCCCTGAATACGGTGATGCTGCAACGGGGGAAGCTGAAGATCAAGAGGAAGATGAAGATCCAGAGGAACTAGACGATGTGCCCGATGATGATCTCCGCCGGGTCATTGTTGATGCAAGGGAAAAGTGTGAAAGTGAAAAGGAGAAGCTGAAGTTCGATCGCATGTTAGAGCATCACAAAAAACAGTTGTACCCCAATTGCGAAGATGGCAACACAAAGCTCGGTACCGTACTGGAATTGCTGCAGTGGAAGGCAGAGAATGTTGTGCCTGACAAAGGATTTGAGAAGCTACTGAAAATATTGAAGAAGAAGCTTCCAAAGGATAACGAATTGCCCGATAGTACGTACGCAGCAAAGAAGGTCGTATGCCCTCTAGGATTGGAGGTGGAGAAGATACATGCATGCCCTAATGGCTGCATCCTCTACCGCGGTGCGTACAAGGATTTGAACGCATGCCCGGTATGCGATGCATTGCGGTATAAGATCATACGAGATGACCTTGGTGATGTTGAGGGAGAGCCCCGCAGGAAGAGGGTTCCTGCGAAGGTGATGTGGTATGCTCCTATAATACCACGGTTGAAACGACTGTTCGGAAACAAAGAGCATGCCAAGTTGATGCGATGGCACAGTGAGGACCGTAAGAAAGACGGGAAGTTGAGAGCACCCGCTGACGGGTTGCAGTGGAGAAAAACTGAGAGAAAGTTTTGGGCTGAGTTTGCAAGTGACCCAAGGAACGTATGGTTTGCTTTAAGCGTGGATGGCATTAATCCTTTCGGGGAGCAGAGCAGCAATCACAGCACCTGGCCCGTGACTCTATGTATGTATAACCTTCCTCCTTGGATGTGCATGAAGCGGAAGTTCATTATGATGCCAATTCTCATCCAAGTCCCTAAGCAACCTGGCAAAGACATTGATGTGTACCTAAGGCCATTAGTTGAAGAACTCTTACAGCTGTGGAATGGAATAGGTGTACGTGCGTGGGATGAGCACATGGGGGAAGAATTTGACCTAAAGGCGTTGCTTTTCGTGACCATCAATGATTGGCCCGCTCTCAGTAACCTTTCAGGACAGACAAACAAGGGATACCACGCATGCACGCACTATTTAGCTGACACCGAAAGTATATACCTGGACAGATGCAGGAAGAATGTGTACCTGGGCCATCGTCGATTTCTCCCGACCAACCATCAATGTCGAAAGAAAGGAAAGCATTTCAAAGGTGAGGCAGATCACCGGAAGAAGCCCGCCATGCGTACCGGTGATCACGTACTTGCTATGGTCTCTCATTTACACATAGTATTTGGAAAGGGTCCCGGCGGACTAGCTGTTCCGAATGATGCTGAGGGACGCGCACCCACGTGGAAGAAGAAATCTATATTTTGGGACCTACCCTACTGGAAAGAGCTAGAGATACGCTCTTCAATCGGCGTGATGCACGTGACGAAGAACCTTTGCGTGAACCTGTTAGGCTTCTTGGGCGTGTATGGGAAGACAAAAGATACACCTGAGGCACGGGAGGACCTGTAACGTTTGCACGAAAAAGACGGCATGCCTCCAAAGCAGTATGAAGGTCCTGCCAGCTACGCTCTTACCAAAGAAGAGAAGGAAATCTTTTTTCAATGCCTGCTCAGTATGAAGGTCCCGACTGGCTTCTCGTCGAATATAAAGGGAATAATAAATATTCCAGAGAAAAAGTCCAGAACCTAAAGTCTCATGACTACCACATGATTATGACGCAACTGCGTCCAGTTGCATTGAGGGGGCTTCTACCGGAAAACGCCCGATTAGCCATTGTGAAGCTATGTGCATTCCTCAATGCAATCTCGCAGAAGGTGATCGATCCAGAAATCATACCAAGGCTAAGGAGTGATGTGTCGCAATGTCTTGTCAGTTTCGAGCTGGTGTTCCCACCATCCTTCTTCAATATCATGACGCACGTCCTAGTTCATCTAGTCGACGAGATTGTCATTCTGGGCCCCGTATTTCTACACAATATGTTCCCCTTTGAGAGGTTCATGGGAGTCCTAAAGAAATATGTATGTAACCGTGCTAGACCAGAAGGAAGCATCTCCATGGGCCATCAAACAGAGGATGTCATTGGGTTTTGTGTTGACTTCATTCCTGGCCTTAAGAAGATAGGTATCCCTAAATCGCGGTATGATGGGAGACTGACTGGAAAAGGCACGCTAGGAGCAGACTCAATAATATGCAGGGACGGGCATTCTTGGTCTCAAGCACACTACACAGTTCTACAGAACTCTACCTTGGTGACCCCGTATGTCGATGAACACAAGAACAGTCTGCGCTCCAAACACCCGGAGCAGTGTGACGACTGGATTACATGTGAACACATCATGACTTTCAGCAGTTGGTTGGAAACACATCTCAGAGGTGACAACACTGTTTGTGATGAGTTGTACTCGTTGTCTAGGGGACCATCTTCGACTGTATTGACTTACAAAGGATACGAGATAAATGGGAATACATTTTACACGATCGCCCAAGATCAAAAGAGCACCAACCAAAACAGCAGTGCCCGCTTTGATGCAGCAACCGAGAGGGGAAAGGACACATATTATGGTTACATAATGGACATATGGGAACTTGACTACGGACATGATTTTAAGGTCCCTTTGTTTACGTGCAAATGGGTCAATCTGTCAGGAGGCGGGGTACAGGTAGACCCACAGTACGGAATGGCAACAGTGGATCTGAACAATCTTGGGTACACTGACGAACCGTTCGTCCTAGCCAATGATGTAGCACAGGTTATCTATGTGAAGGACATGTCTACCAAACCGAGAAAAAGAAAAGATAAGGAAGAGAATACATCATACGATGAGCCAAAGCGGCACATAGTTCTTTTAGGAAAAAGGGACATCGTGGGAGTGGAGGGCAAGACAGACATGTCTGAAGATTATGAAAAGTTTCATGAAATTCCTCCCTTCAAAGTCAAGGCTGACCCAAGCATCCTGATAAACGATGAAGATTATCCATGGTTACGACGCAATAAGCAAAGCACACAAGCGAAAAAAATGTGAAGACTTTCTCTCCACAACTATTATGATGATACCATGCCAACTTTCAACCTTTTCATAGTTCATTTGAAATGCATGTTGTAACAGACGAGTTTCCGTATGAAATCCTGATACTTCGAAAGAGATTGTCCATTTTGTACACGAAGTGCATCCAGTTTTTGCCATAACCCTCTCTACTTTCTTGCACATGCTATGTGGGTGAAATGATGATACCGTGCCAACTTTTAACCTTTTTAGAGTTCATTTGTAGTGCTTTTCAATTTCAAGGTTTTATAGTTCAAAATAATCAGTAAATGCATGGAAAATAACAAATGAAGTCAGAAAGGGTTGAAAATTGATGATGTGACTTTGAATGGTGTATTTTGAACACAAAAAAACTATGGAGTTCAAATAAGTTCTAAAAAATGAAATCGCTTTGTAACAGACGAGTTTCCGTATGAAACCCTGATACTTCGAAAGAGATTGTCCGTTTTGTACACGAAGTGCATCCAGTTTTTGCTATAATCCTCTCTACTTTCTTGCACATGCTATGTGGGTGAAATGATGATACCATGCCAACTTTCAACCTTTTCAGAGTTCATTTGTAGTGCTTTTCAATTTCAGGGTCGTATAGCTCATTAGTAAATGTATGGAAAATAACAAATGAAGTCAGAAAGGGTTGAAAATTGATGATGTGACTTTGAATGGTGCATTTTGAACACAGAAAAACTATGGAGTTCAAATAATTTCTAAAAAATGAAATCCCTTTGTAACAGACGAGTTCCCGTATGAAACATTGATACTTCGAAAGAGATTGTCCGTTTTGTACACAAAGTGCATCAGTTTTTGCCATAACCCTCTCTACTTTCTTGCACATGCTATGTGGGTGAAATGATGATACCATGCCAACTTTCAACCTTTTAAGAGTTCATTTGTAGTACTTTTCAATTTCAGGGTCTTATAGCTCAAAATAATCAGTAAAATAACAAATATCATAAAATAAAATAAATAAATAATTAGAAACAGAATAAAATAAACTTTAATAAAATATATAAGTAGAAACAAAATAAAATAAACTTTAATGACATAAATAAAATTTATGAAACTAAAATTATCAACGTATTTTCTGTTCAAAACATTATAAGCAACCTCTAGTATTATTGAAACTAAAATTATATAAAATTGATGCAACTAAAACTAACAAAGTTTTTTCTATTCAAAATCATTAAAAGCAAAAAGAATTTCCATAAAGAACTTTTTTTGTTAGAAACTTTAATAGCAAAAAGAATTATCATAAAATAAAATAAATAAGTAATTAGAAACAAAATAAAATAAATAAGTATTTTGTTGTAAGTAGAAACAAAATAAAATAAATAAAGAAAAAATAAAAGAAATAAACTAGGAAAAAATAAAAAAATGCCACCTACTGGGCCACCACGGCTTGAATACGACTAGAAACCCATCCATGGGCCAGGATTCAGGCCCACAGAAGGCCCAGCAGGCCCACAGGCATAGCAGTGCTAGATTAGGCCCAGAGGCCTGTAATTCAGAGGAGTTCAATGGAGATGGCGGGGCAGGGCTTATAAACAGGTCCTGCCGCTCCTCTGCTAGCGAGGTGGGACTAAACATCCCACCGCACCGCGGCTTTGGCAGGCGCAGGCCTTTGGTCCTGGTTGGTGGCACCAACCGGGACTAAAGGGGGGCATTGGTCCTAGTTGGCGCCACGAACCGGGACCAAAGCCCCCCT
>NC_041388.1:544601804-544673377 GCF_002162155.2 Triticum dicoccoides
CCCGCCGCCGCCCCTGCCCCTATGCGTTGCCGCCGCCGCCCCTGCTTCCTAGAATTTTTTAGGTTCATAGATTTTTTTTCTTTAATTGTTTTCATATATATATAGATGGATGGATTGATGTATTTATATATATGGATGGATGGATGGATGTGTATAGATTTTTTTATGTACATATGCAAAGAAAAAGGTCTATTTTTTGGTGATGTGTATGTTCATATGCTCATTTAAGAAAATGTTCATATATTACATTTAAGAAAAAAAAGTAAATGTATGTATGTTCATATGCAACGAATGTGCAAAGAATTATTTTTGGATGAAATGAGATGAGATAAGATGTGTTTTGTGGAGACGAGATGAGATGTTTGTGGAATTTTTTTTTGTTCATAGAATTTACTAAGTTAAAAATCATATTAAAATTGTGTATGATCAAAGTATTTTATGTATATGTTCATATTTAGAAGAAAAATAAGAGGAAAAAGAAGAAGAAAATGAAGAGGAAAACGAAGAGGAAAAAGAAGGAAAAAAAGAGAGGATCTATTCTATTTTTTCTTCTTCTCCTCTATTCCTTCTTCTTCTCCTCTTTTTTTTTATTTTTTTCTTTCTTTCTTCTAGTGCTTAATTAGTAGTTGAACTAGTTGATTTAATAAAACTACTTTATTTTACTATATATTGAAATAGTTTGTTTTTAGTAACTACTACATTATTTTATTTATAGTAAGTGCTTAGTAATCGAATTAGTTGATTTAATAAAACTACTTTATTTTACTATATATAGAAGTTGTTTATTTTTAGTAAGTACTACTTTAGTTTATTTATAGTAATTAAGTGCTTAGTAGTAGTTGAACTAGTTTATTTAAGAAAACTACTTTATTTTACTATATATAGAAGTAGTTTATTTTTAGCAAGAAAATTAATAGATCTAGTTTATTTTTTTAGTTAAAGCAAGTATTCCCGCATCGACGTCGACGATGCCTATCCTGCATCCTCGTCGTCGACTCGACGGAGGAGGCCGGCTTGATCAGAGGGGCCATGTCCGGGACTGGGCTCCGCTGGGATGGTTTTGGGATGTGCTACCTTTCGGGGGCGTAGGTTGGTGAGGAGCCAGCCCATCGTTGACCCGATCCTTGTTTGGTGGCGGTCGCGTGAGCCAGTGATGGTGCCGAGCCTTCCGGACACCGCGGAGGTGGTACGTCACCGTGTCAGCAAGGAGGACGAGCACATCCGTCTCTACATGGTTGCGTTGGAGGGCAGGTTCGACAATACCTGGCAGGTTCTTCAGGGATCTCACTGGAGCGATCCTGTGATTGTTCCTTCTCTTTGGGTGTCCACCGCCTGTGCCGATACCCGTCGGGCGCTACGGTTCTAGCTGTACTAGCGATGTTATATGTATGATAGTATTCGAGGTGTATTAGTGATAATATTCGACGATGTACGGACGCAAGAGATGATGTAGTTTTGCTTATAATTGAATGCATCCTAATTTTAATACTACTGTTGGGGAACGTAGTAATTTCAAAAAAATTCTACGCACACACAAGATCATGGTGATGCATAGCAACGAGAGGGGAGAGTGTTGTCTACGTACCCTCATAGACCGAAAGCGGAAGCGTTAGCACAACGCGGTTGATGTAGTCATATGTCTTCACGACCCGACCGATCAAGTACCAAACGCATGGCACCTCCGAGTTCTGCACACGTTCAACTCGATGATGTCCCTCGAACTCCGATCCAGCCGAGTGTTGAGGGAGAGTTTCGTCAGCACGACGGCGTGGTGACGATGATGATGTTCTACCGACGCAGGGCTTCGCCTAAGCACCGCTACGATATGATCGAGGTGGATTATGGTGGAGGGGGCACCGCACACGGCTAAGAGATCCAAGGGATCAATTGTTGTGTCTTTGGGGTGCCCCCTGCCCCTGTATATAAAGGAGTGGAGGAGGGGAAGGGCCGGCCCTCTCTATGGCGCGCCCTAGGGGAGTCCTACTCCCACCGGGAGTAGGATTCCCCCTTTCCTAGTAGAACTAGGAGCCCTTCCAAGTAGGAGGAGTAGGAGGGAAGGAAAGGGAAGGGAAAAGGAGAAGGAAGGAAGGGGGCGCCCCCCTCCCTAGTCCAATTCGGACCAGCCCATGGGGAGGGGTGCGGCCACCCTTTGAGGCCTTTCTCTCCTTTCTCGTATGGCCCATTAAGGCCCAATACGAATTCCCGTAACTCTCCGGTACTCCCGAAAATACCCGAATCACTCGGAACCTTTCCGATGTCCAAATATAGTCGTCCAATATATCGATCTTTACGTCTCGACCATTTCGAGACTCCTCGTCATATCCTCGTCTCATCCGGGACTCCAAACTCCTTCGGTACATCAAAACACGTAAACTCATAATATAACCATCATCGAACTTTAAGCGTGTGGACCCTACGGGTTCCAGAACTATGTAGACATGACTGAGACACGTCTCCGATCAATAACCAATAGCGGAACCTGGATGCTCATATTGGCTCCTACATATTCTACGAAGATCTTTATCGATCAAACCGCATAACAACATACGTTGTTCCCTTTGTCATCGGTATGTTACTTGCCCGAGATTTGATCGTCGGTATCTCAATACCTAGTTCAATCTCGTTACCGACAAGTCTCTTTACTCGTTCCGTAACACATCATCCCGCAACTAACTCATTAGTTGCAATGCTTGCAAGGCTTATAGTGATGTGCATTACCGAGTGGGCCCAGAGATACCTCTCCGACAATCGGAGTGACAAATCCTAATCTCGAAATACGCCAACCCAACAAGTACCTTCGGAGACACCTGTAGAGCACCTTTATAATCACCCAGTTACGTTGTGACGTTTGGTAGCACACAAAGTGTTCCTCTGGTAAACGGGAGTTGCATAATGTCATAGTCATAGGAACATGTATAAGTCATGAAGAAAGCAATAGCAACAAACTAAATGATCAAGTGCTATGCTAACAGAATGGGTCAAGTCAATCACATCATTCTCTAATGATGTGATTCCATTAATCAAATGACAACTCATGTCTATGGCTAGGAAACTTAACAATCTTTGATTCAACGAGCTAGTCAAGTAGAGGCATACTAGTGACATACTGTTTGTCTATGTATTCACACATGTATTATGTTTCCGGTTAATACAATTCTAGCATGAATAATAAACATTTATCATGATATAAGGAAATAAATAATAACTTTATTATTGCCTCTAGGGCATATTTCCTTCAGTCTCCCACTTGCACTAGAGTCAATAATCTAATTCACATCGCCATGTGATTTAACATCAATAGTTCACATCACCATGTGATTAACACCCATAGTTCACATCGTCATGTGACCAACACCCAAAGGGTTTACTAGAGTCAATAATCTAGTTCACATCGCTATGTGATTAATACCCAAAGAGTACTAAGGTGTGATCATGTTTTGCTTGTGAGGGAAGTTTAGTCAACAGGTCTGCTACATTCAGATCCGTATGTATTTTGCAAATTTCTATGTCAACAATGCTCTGCACGGAGCTACTCTAGCTAATTGCTCCCACTTTAAATATGTATCCAGATTGAGACTTTGAGTCATCTGGATCAGTGTCAAAACTTGCATCGACGTAACCCTTTACGACGAACCTTTTGTCACCTCCATAATCGAGAAACATATCCTTATTCCACTAAGGATAATTTTGACCAATGTCTAGTGATCTACTTCCAGATCACTATTGTACTCCCTTGCCAAACTCAGGGCAGGGTATACAATAGGTCTGGTACACAACATGGCATACTTTATAGAACCTATGGCTAAGGCATAGGGAATGACTTTCATTCTCTCTCTATCTTCTGTCGTGGTCGGGTTTTGAGTCCTACTCAACTTCACACCTTGTAACACATGCAAGAACTCCTTCTTTGACTGTTCCATTTTGAACTACTTCAAAATCTTGTCAAGGTATGCACTCATTGAAAAACTTATCAAGCATCTTGATCTATCTCTATAGATCTTGATGCTCAATATGTAAGCAGCTTCACCGAGGTCTTTCTTTAAAAAAATCCTTTCAAACATTCCTTTATGCTTTGCAGAACAATTCTACATTATCTCCGATCAACAATATGTCATTCACATATACTTATCAGAAATGTTGTAGTGCTCCCACTCACTTTCTTGTAAATACAGGCTTCACCGCAAGTCTGTATAAAACTATATGCTTTGATCAACTTATCAAAGCGTATATTCCAACTTCGAGATGCTTGCACCAGTCCATAGATGGATCACTAGAGCTTGCATATTTTGTTAGTACCTTTAGGATTGACAAAACCTTCTGGTTGCATCATATACAACTCTTTTTTAATAAATCCATTAAGGAATGCAGTTTTGTTTATCCATTTGCCAGATTTCATAAAATGCGGCAATTGCTAACATGATTCGGACAGACTTAAGCATAGATACGAGTGAGAAACTCTCATCGTAGTCAACACCTTGAACTTGTCGAAAACCTTTTTGCGACAATTCTAGCTTTGTAGATAGTAACACTACTATTAGCGTCCATCTTCCTCTTGAAGATCCATTTAATCTCAATGGCTCGCCGATCAATGGGAAAGTCAATTAAAGTCCATACTTTGTTCTCATACATGGATCTCATCTCAGATTTCATGGCCTCAAGATATTTCGCGGAATCTGGGCTCATCATCACTTCCTCATAGTTCGTAGGCTCGTCATGGTCAAGTAACATGACCTCCAGCACAGGATTACCGTACCACTCTGGTGCGGATCTCACTCTGGTTTACCTACGAGGTTCGGTAGCAACTTGATCTGAAGTTACATGATCATCATCATTAGCTTCCTCACTAATTGGTGTAGTAGTCACAGGAACATATTTTTGTGATGAACTACTTTCCAATAAGGGAGCAGGTACAGTTACCTCATCAAGTTCTACTTTCCTCCCACTCACTCCTTTCGAGAGAAACTCCTTCTCTAGAAAGGATCCATTCTCAGCAACGAATATCTTGCCTTCGGATCTGTGATAGAAGGTGTACCCAACATCTTCTTTTGGGTATCCTATGAAGACGCACTTCTCCGTTTTGGGCTTGAGCTTATCAGGTTAAAAAAATTCACATAAGCATTGCAACCTCAAACTTTAAGAAACGACAACTTAAGTTTCTTGCCAAACCATAGTTCATACGGTGTCGTCTCAACGGATTTAGATGGTGCCCTATTTAACGTGAATGTAGTTGTCTCTAATGCATAACCCCAAAACGATAGTGGTAGATCGGTAAGAGACATCATAGATCGCACCATATCTAATAAAGTACGGTTATGACGGTCGGACACACCATTACAGTGTGGTGTTCCAGGTGGTGTGAGAAGTGAAACTATTTCACATTGTTTTAACTGAAGGCCAAACTCTTAACTCAAATATTTTACCTCTGCGATCATATTGTAGAAACTTTTATTTTCTTGTTACGATGATTCTCCACTTCACTCTGAAATTCTTTGAACTTTTCAAATGTTTCAGACTTGTGTTTCATTAAGTAGATATACCCATATCTGCTCAAATCATCTGTGAAGGTCAGAAAATAACGATACTTGTCGTGAGCCTTAACACTCATCGGACCACATACATCAGTATGTATTATTTCCAATAAGTCAGTTGCTTGCTCCATTGTTCCGGAGAATGGAGTCTTAGTCATCTTGCCCATGAGGCATGGTTCGCAAGCATCAAGTGATTCATAATCAAGTGATTCCAAAAGTCCATTGGCATGGAGTTTCTTCATGCGCTTTACACCAATATGACCTAAACGGCAGTGCCACAAATAAGTTGCACTATCATTATTAACTTTGCATCTTTTGGTTTCAGTATTATGAATATGTGTATCACTACGATCGAGATCCAACGAGCCATTTTCATTGGGTGTGTAACCATATAAGGTTTTATTCATGTAAACAGAACAACAATTTATTCTCTTACTTAAATGAATAACCGTATTGCAATAAACATGATCAAATCATATTCATGCTCAACGCAAACACCAAATAACACTTATTTAGGTTCAACATTAATCCCGAAAGTATAGGGAGTGTGCGATGATGATCATATCAATCTTGGAACCACTTCCAACACACATCGTCACTTCACCCTTAACTAGTCTCTGTTCATTCTGCAACTCCCATTTCGAGTTACTACTCTTAGCAACTGAACCAGTATCAAATACCGAGGGGTTGCTACGAACACTAGTAAAATACACATCAATAATCTGTATATCAAATATACCTTTGTTCACTTTGCCATCCTTCTTATCCGCCAAATACTTGGGGCAGTTCCGCTTCCAGTGACCAGTCCCTTTGCAGTAGAAGCACTTAGTCTCAGGCTTAGGACCAGACTTGGGCTTCTTCACTTGAGTAGCAACTTGCTTGCCATTCTTCATGAAGTTCCCCTTCTTCCCTTTGCCCTTTTCTTGAAACTAGTGGTCTTGTCTACCATCAACACTTGATATTTTTCTTGATTTCTACCTTCATTGATTTCAGCATTACGAAGAGCTTGGGAATCGTTTTCGTCATCCCTTGCATATTATAGTTCATCACGAAGTTCTAGTAACTTGGTGATGGTGACTAGAGAACTCTGTCAATCACTATCTTATCTGTAAGATTAACTCCCACTTGATTCAAGCGATTGTAGTACCCAGACAATCTGAGCATATGCTCACTGCTTGAGCTATTCTCCTCCATCTTTTAGCTATAGAACTTGTTGGAGACTTCATATCTCTCAACTCGGGTATTTGCTTGAAATATTTAACTTCAACTCCTAGAACATTTCATATGGTCCATGATGTTCAAAACGTCTTTGAAGTCCCGATTCTAAGCCGTTAAGCATGGTGCACTAAACTATCAAGTAGTCATCATATTGAGCTAGCCAAACGTTCATAACGTCTGCATCTGCTCCTGCAATAGGTCTGTCACCTAGCGGTGCATCAAGGACAAAATTCTTCTATGCAGCAATGAGGTTAATCCTCAGATCACGGATCCAATCCGCATCATTGCTACTAACATTTTTCAACATAATTTTCTCTAGGAACACAATAAACTGGGAGCAACATCGCGAGCTATTGATCTACAACATAGATATGCTAATACTATCAGGACTAAGTTCATGATAAATTAAAGTTCAATTAATCATATTACTTAAGAACTCCCACTTAGACAGACATCCCTCTAATCTTCTAAGTGATCACGTGATCCATATCAACTAAACCATGTCCGATCATCACGTGAGATGGAGTAGTTTCAATGGTGAACATCACTATGTTGATCATATCTACTATATGATTCACGCTCGACCTTTTGGTCTCCGTGTTCCGAGGCCATATCTGCATATGCTAGGCTCGTCAAGTTTAACCTGAGTATTCTGCGTGTGCAAAACTGGCTTGCACCCGTTGTAGATGGACGTAGAGCTTATCACACCCGATCATCATGTGGTGTCTGGGCACGACGAACTTTGGCAACGGTGCATACTCAGGGAGAACACTTTTATCTTGAAATTTAGTGAGAGATCATCTTATAATGCTAGCATCAATCAAAGCAAGATAAGATGCATAAAAGATAAACATCACATGCAATCAATATAAGTGATATGATATGGCCATCATCATCTTGTGCTTGTGATCTCCATCTCCGAAGCACCGTCATGATCACCATCGTCACCGGCGCGACACCTTGATCACCATCGTAGCATCGTTGTCGTCTCGCCAATCTTATGCTTCCACGACTATCGCTACCACTTAGTGATAAAGTAAAGCATTACAGCGCAATTGCATTGCATACAATAAAGCGACAACCATATGGCTCCTGCCAGTTGCCGATAACTTGGTTACAAAACATGATCGTTTCATACAATAAAATTTAGCATCATGTCTTGACCATATCACATCACAACATGCCCTGCAAAAACAAGTTAGACGTCCTCTACTTTGTTGTTGCAAGTTTTACGTGGCTGCTACGGGCTTAGCAAGAACCGTTCTTACCTACGCATCAAAACCACAACGATAGTTTGTCAAGTTGGTGTTGTTTTAACCTTCTCAAGGACCGGGCGTAGCCACACTTGGTTCAACTAAAGTTGGAGAAACTGACACCCGCCAGCCACCTGTGTGCAAAGCACGTCGGTAGAACCAGTCTCGCGTAAGCGTACGCGTAATGTCGGTCCGGGCCGCTTCATCCAACAATACCGTCGAACCATAGTATGACATGCTGGTAAGCAGTATGACTTATATCGCCCACAACTCACTTGTGTTCTACTCATGCACAACATCAACGCATAAAACCTAGGCTCTGATGCCACTGTTGGGAAACGTAGTAATTTCAAAAAAATTATACGCACATGCAAGATCATGGTGATGCATAGCAACGAGAGGGGAGAGTGTTGTCTACGTACCCTCGTAGACCGAAAGCGGAAGCGTTAGCACAACGCGGTTGATGTAGTCGTACGTCTTCACGATCCGACCGATCAAGTACCGAACGCACGGCATCTCCGAGTTCTGCACATGTTCAACTCGATGATGTCCCTCGAACTCCGATCCAGCCGAGTGTTGAGGGAGAGTTTCGTCAGCACGACGACGTAGTGATGATGATGATGTTCTACCGACACAGGGCTTCGCCTAAGCACCGCTACGATATGACCGAGGTGGATTATGGTGGAGGGGGCACCGCACACGGCTAAGAGATCCAAGGGATCAATTGTTGTGTCTTTGGGGTGCCCCCTGCCCCTGTATATAAAGGAGTGGAGGAGGGGGAGGGCCGGCCCTCTCTATGGCGCGCCCTAGGGGAGTCCTACTCCCACCAGGAGTAGGATTCCCCCTTTCCTAGTAGAACTAGGAGCCCTTCCAAGTAGGAGGAGTAGGAGGGAAGGGAAGGGAAGGGAAAAGGAGAAGGAAGGAAGGGGGCGCCCCCCCCCTCCCTAGTCCAATTCGGACCAGGCCATGGGGAGGGGTGCGGCCACCCTTTGAGGCCTTTCTCTCCTTTCCCGTATGGCCCATTAAGGCCCAATACTAATTCCCGTAACTCCTTGGTACTCCCGAAAATACCCGAATCACTCGAAACCTTTCCGATGTCCGAATATAGTCGTCCAATATATCGATCTTTACATCTCGACCATTTCAAGACTCCTCGTCATGTCACGATCTTATCCGGGACACCGAACTCCTTCGGTACATCAAAACACATAAACTCATAATATAACAGTCATCAAACTTTAAGCGTGTGGACCCTACGGGTTCGAGAACTATGTAGACATGACTGAGACACGTCTCCGGTCAATAACCAATAGCGGGACCTGGATGCTCATATTGGCTCCTACATATTCTACGAAGATCTTTATCGGTCAAACCGCATAACAACATATGTTGTTCCCTTTGTCATCGGTATGTTACTTGCCCGAGATTTGATCGTCGGTATCTCAATACCTAGTTCAATCTCGTTACCGGCAAGTCTCTTTACTCGTTCTATAACACATCATCCTGCAACTAACTCATTAGTTGCAATGCTTGCAAGGCTTATAGTGATGTGCATTACCGAGTGGGCCCAGAGATACCTCTCCGACAATCGGAGTGACAAATCCTAATCTCGAAATACGCCAATCCAACAAGTACCTTCGGAGACACCTGTAGAGCACCTTTATAATCACGCAGTTACGTTGTGACGTTTGGTAGCACACAATGTGTTCCTCCGGTAAACGGGAGTTGCATAATCTCATAGTCATAGGAACATGTATAAGTCATGAAGAAAGCAATAGCAACAAACTAAACGATCAAGTGCTATGCTAACGGAATGGGTCAAGTCAATCACATCATTCTCTAATGATGTGATCACGTTAATCAAATGACAACACATGTCTATGGCTAGGAAACTTAACCATCTTTGATTCAACGAGCTAGTCAAGTAGAGGCATACTAGTGACATACTGTTTGTCTATGTATTCACACATGTATTATGTTTCCGGTTAATAAAATTCTAGCATGAATAATAAACATTTATCATGATATAAGGAAATAAATAATAACTTTATTATTGCCTCTAGGGCATATTTCCTTCAACTACTTGATTTTGCGATTTGATTTTGATTATTGAATGCTCAAATTGGAAAACTACTCCTACTTTGAATGCTAAAATTGGAGAGCACTATGGAAGGCGTATGCATATGATTAGTTGATAGCTTATAGGGTTTTTTTTTTGCAAAAATCTAGGAGCCCCCCTCCATCATCCCCGCCATCGTCCCCGTCACCGACCCCCTCCGACCTCGAGGTGAGACCAGCCAAATCCTTTTTTAGAAAGATAATTAAACGATATTTCGGGTTGACTTTAAGTCTATCGAGTCTCCACCATATATGAGAGGACAAAGAAGCCCGACTGTTGTCGTGGGGGTCGTTTCTCCTTCTTCTCCGGGTGCTAGACCTTTGTTATGCACTAGGGGAAGAAGGAGTAACGACCATCACCGACGGTCGCAAATGTCAGAGAGGAATCAGTGAGGGAGAGTTCCACCATATATATATGAGAGGACGAAGAATCCCGACTGTTGTCGTGGGGGTCGCTTCTCCTTTGTTCCCGTGTGCTAGACATTTTGGTGTAATGCACTCGGGGACAAAGTGAGGAGCGACCATCACCGAGAGTCGAATATATACACCACGTGAGCTGAGAGTTTTCAAGAAAAGACTCGACAGACCGATAGTCAACCCGTGATGAATAATAATGATCTAATTTAGTTTTTGTAGTACATATATTTAATTGTACAAGTTTAATCTTTGAATATATGAACATAGGAAATGTCGTCATCAGACGACAAAAGTCTCCCGGGGGAGTGCAGCTGGTGCCACGATGATCGAGGTCTGTGTGACATGCCTCACCTGGACGATGATCGGCGCTTCAGCATTAAGCTCGAGGAGATCTTCGATGTTGAAACGGTACACAACGACGACAAGTGTTTTTTCGCAATTAAGCATGACTGCAACTATTTCAACGTGTAATTCTCATCTTTTACAATTCGAGTAGCTTATTCCATGCCATGCAAGGCGCTATGTCTTGGAGAGGATGGGTTTTGAAGACCATGAAAGATTTGAAACAAAGAAAAATCACCTAAGGACTCATCATGATGTGGATTTTGAAGTAAAAATGTACAATGCTGAGGCCGTAACCCATTTTGGTTGCAAAAAATGGGAAGCACTTTGCAAGATGTATGGTTTTGATGAGGGTATGCTTGTCACCATGGATCTTGGTGATCCTGAAATCGAGCAAGACAATATGGACATTTGGGTCCTTGTTGATATGCCTCCAATTCTACCGCTATGTGAGTTTAGTTTCTCAAACATAGTTATTAGCTAATTTATATTGTTTATTTCAAAATAGTTGACAGCTTATTTCCATTGACAGCTTATTTTCATTCTTCAAAGAATGTGCGGGAGATGGTAGACAAAACCCACTACACCGATGGCTCCGAATTAACTTACAAGGAGAAAAATCATCTGGTCGGTTTTGTACTGACATTGAGAATTACAATATCTACAATCAAACTCCTCAACATTATGGTCAATACGTGCCACTAGTGCATGTGTTCAACTACGGTAACTACCATGGAGACACCCTGGTAAGATTTTTTTTACTATTACGACATCCGTGCATCTTTTGCATACTTATAAAACTAGTACATCATTGCTAACTATGAAGTTATTACTGTGTTTTTCAACAGATAATCCCAGAGAATTGTGTGCCTCATTTGATGTATCAGAAAGGTAGCCTTAATGTTTTGAACATACAGCAAGGTCATCCTACGAATCTCAACTGTCCATACCAGATTTCTAAAAGGAATGGAGACATGCAAACCAAAGGATGGAAAAATGTATGGACAGTCGTAAGGAGGTTCTTGGAAGCAAAAGGAAGCGAAGCGCAAGAATTGGAGACAGGATGATCTCTATTCTCCATAATGGAGAGTCAGGGTCTATATTGTTTTATGCTATTTTACCTTAAAGAGGGTATTTAGGTCCTACCTAATACTGATGATCATGTGCTAAGAACAATTAAGTAGGGTTGGTTCGATGACTATGAGGATGATGATCATATGACTTGTTATTAATAACGAGTAGAAGTTGTATGATGATGATTAGTAGACTTGTTATTATATATGATGATGCATGATGCGAGCATGAAGAGTTATTATGTATGAGCGGGTGAAATGAACATGGATTGGATTGAAGTGAAGGCAACATGCATGTGGTGCATGTCGAAAGTAGTACAATCCAAACTTGATCAAGTTAGGATTAGTATTACTTTCGACATGCACCACATGTTGCCTCACTTCAATCAAGTCATGTTTAGGCATAGCAGTAGCAGTAGCACAGAGATAAGAGAGGACACATCCTATTAGCTACCTATACCAACCTAAATTAACCCCCAAAACCCCTAAACCACCTCCTTTTAAAAAAACATCAGCCCCTGAAATGCTGACGCGTGGAAGCTTATTGGTCTCGGTTGGTGCTACCAACTGGGACCAAAGGCCCTCGTGCCTGGGCTCGCCGGAGCGGCCACGTGGAGGCCCATCTGTCCCCGTTGGTATAAGAACCGGGACTAAAGGCCTAGGGCATTAGTAACGACCCTTTAGTCCCGGTTCCCCAACCGGGATAGATGGGCCTTATGAACCGGGACAAATGGCCCTTTTCTACTAGTGACTACGACGATATGACCGAGGTGGATTATGGTGGAGGGGGCACCGCACACGGCTAAGAGATCAATGATCAACTTGTCTGTTCTAGGGTGCCCCCATGCCCTCGTATATAAAGGAGCAAGGGGGAGGCCGGCCGGGCCCTGGGGCGCGCCAAGGAGGGGAGGAGTCCTCCTCCTAGTAGGAGTAGGACTCCCCCTTTCCTAGTCCAACTAGGAGGAGGAAGGGGAAAGGAAGGAGAGGGAGAGAGGGAGGGAAAGAGGGGGCGCCGCCCCCTCCCCCCTCATTGTCCAATTCGGACTCCTCAAGGGGGCGGCCAGCCCTAAGGCCCCCTCATGTCTCTCACACAAGGCCCATGTTGGCCCATTAGTTCCCCCGGGGTTTCCGATAACCCCCCCCCCCAGCACTCCGATAATTATCTGATGACCCCCGGAACTCATCTGGTGTACGAATATAGTCATCCAATATATCAATCTTTATGTCTCGACCATTTCGAGATTCCTCGTCATGTCCGTGATCACATCCAGGACTCTGAACTATCTTCGGTACATCAAAACACATAAACTCATAATACCGATCGTCACCGAACTTTAAGCGTGCGGACCCTATGGGTTCGAGAACTATGTAGACATGACCGAGACACGTCTCCGGTCAATAACCAATAGCGGAACCTGGATGTTCATATTGGCTCCCACATATTCTACGAAGATCTTTATCGGTCAAACCACATAACGATATACGTTGTTCCCTTTGTCATCGGTATGTTACTTGCCCGAGATTCGATCGTCCGTATCTGAATACCTAGTTCAATCTCGTTACGTGCAGGTCTCTTTACTTGTTCTGTAATGCACCATTCTGCAACTAACTCATTAGTCACATTGCTTGCAAGGATTTATAGTGATGTGCATTACCGAGAGGGCCTAGAGATACCTCTCTGATACACAGAGTGACAAATCCTAATCTCGATCTCCATCGGAGACACCTGTAGAGCATCTTTATAGTCACACAGTTACGTTGTGACGTTTGATAGCACACTAAGTGTTCCTCCGGTATTCGGGAGTTGCATGATCTCATAGTCATAGTAACATGTATAAGTTATGGAGAAAGCAATAGCAACAAACTAAACGATCATCGTGCTAAGCTAACGAATGGGTCAAGTCAATCACATCATTCTCCAATGATGTGATCCTGTTAATCAAATGACAACTCATGTCTATGGTCGGGAAACATTACCATCATTGATTCAATGAGCTAGTCAAGTAGAGGCATACTAGTGACACTCTGTTTGTCTATGTATTCACACATGTACTAAGTTTCCGGTTAATACAATTCTAGCATGAATAATAAACATTTATCATGATATAAGGAAATATAAATAACAATTATATTATTGCCTCTAGGGCATATTTCCTTCATTATCCTGGTCATTACCGCACATATTTTAACATGTTGTCTTGTTTGCAGGGCCAAAGCGAAAGCCAAGAAGAGAAAGGTTGGCGAGTCATCAACAACTCCTGGAATTGAGACACCAGAAGGCCGTCTTGATGAACAGACTAAGACGCCCCCAGAAAATGAGTCGGTGACTATTGAAGCAATGGACACCCAAGCTAACCTTCACAACTTGGCGGATGATCTTAACCCGCCAAGTCCGGCTCGTAATTCGAGCCCCACTAAGGCGGCTGAAGACGTTCCTCCTCATGAAAGGAACAATGATGAGATTGCTATTACTGGGGAGGCTTATAAAACTCCAGAAATCTCCAATGTGCTCACCAAGCTCACAGCAAAAGACGAGACGCCCTTGTCTGAGAAGGGAAAAATGAGCTGCCCAATTATGAGGAATTCAGTGCTGAAGAGCTGCACACGGGCTACTTGGCCCGCCTTTCTACCAGCCCCGACATGGGAAGCTGGCATGGTGAATATGATGAAGAGGAAATATGAGGTATGTGTTGACCAACTTGATTCACTCTTTGACTTAGCCTTGATCAACCTTGTATGTCTTCTCTATGACCAATCTTTGGATAATTCCTTGAATAACACCTTGGTCGACACATAAACTCCTTAAAACCAACAAATGGACTTCAAGACATTCCTATGGGAAAATCCTACGAATATAACTCAAGGCAACCATTTGTCCATGGAGAATGTCATCAATTACCAAAACCGCACATGGGGGCACCATGCTCTTCCAGGAGGCCCACGCATATCTCCTGCCACTTGTGTCGGGGGACCGCGGGCTACCATGGTGTCACCGTGCTCATTGAACATGAACTCAATCTTTCGAAAGTGGATGTAGCCGATGAATGGAGGGGGCGTCATGTCCTAGAGCAGCCCCAGATCGTCAACCTCGAGCTCGAAGGAGCCAAAGGTGAATGTTTGGCCTGGCTTGAAGTCACCGAGCATGTATAGCTCTTAGATCTGGGTTCGATCTTTGAGCAATGTAGCTCGTGCCTGATGCGCGGCTGAGAAAGCGAAAAGTGGTCAATACTCTCAGGTGTTGTGGTGAACATGGTCGGAAGTAGGAGAACGGAGCCCGCACGCATAGTTTACCTAGGTTCGGGCCTCCTTTGGGGAGTAACACCCTACGTCCTGCTTGACTTTGTTATTCATGATGAGCATCCCTCGTGTGAAGGATTGCAATGGAGTGTATGAAAGTTGTACCGAGAGTCTAGTCTATGAGAGTAGATGGGATTGAGAGCCCCATACACTCACTTTGTATACATAGTGAGGTCTATGGTTTTAGAGAGGGTAGATCCCATCTTGCCCGCCACCATGATGATTTGAGGTCCGAGATGGCCTTGTGGGCGTCTGCCTACTTTGGGACTCCCTCCTGCCGCGAGCTTCCTGACGGGCCTCTTGGACCCCCTAACAAAGCTTTTGTCGGGCTCCCTTGAGAGAAGCCACCCCTCCATTCAAGTTGTTCTGAATAAGATGGAGGAGGAGGAAACATGGCACCGTCACCCCTCACTAGTTAGGTCTTCAGGCTTCGAATCCCGGTTGTAAGCTTGTGGACGGGTTTCCTATGTCCCCTCTTCTATTATACCCGAGCAAATCAAGCGGTCAATGACGACCCACCCACCGCAAGTAACTGCCAATCGCGCGATCGGGGGCATTGAAACGCGACATCTCTCGCGCAACGTTCCCCTCCCCTCCAGCGGCAATCAAACCGAAACCAAAACCAAATCGAATCCACCCGAAGAAGACGCCCGCTCCCCTCCGAGCGAGCACCAACCCAAGACGCACCGGGACGATCGGCGCCACCTCGGCACGCTGGTGTGGTGCGCGACCGTTGGAGCCGCGCTGCCCTCGCGCCGGCCGCGGCCGGGGGCACCCTGGGGATTCGGGGCCTGGCGGGGCCCGAGAAAGAAAGACACCAGTCCCATGCACACACGCACGCACGCCGCCCCAAGCTCACACCTCCCTCTGCTCTCTGCCGCTCCACCTCACTCCCACCGCATGCCCTCCTCTCGCGCCGGTTACTTTTCAGCTCACTCCCTCACTCCACTCCCACTCCCTCTCCCTCTCCCAGCGCAAATTTGGAAGGACGCGACCCGACCCGACCGAGGAGTCAAGAGGGGGGAGCGCCGCGCAGTCAGTGGAGGCAACAACGGTTACTGCCTGCCTTCGTCTTCCCAGCCAAGATTTGAGAGGAGGCGCAAGGGGGGGAAGGAGGAGGCGGCTGACTGATCGATCGGCCGGCCGGCCGGGGAGGCGCGCCGGCGATGGGCTGCTGCCAGTCGAGGCTGGAGCGCCAGGAGGCGGTGTCGCGCTGCAAGGCGCGCCGCCGCTACACCAAGCACCTCGTGCAGGCGCGCCGGGACATGGCCGCCGCCCACGCGCTCTACCTCCGCTCCCTGCGGGCCACCGGCGCCGCGCTGCTCCAGTTCGCCACCGCCGAGGCCGACAACCCGCACCCGCGCCCGCCCCACCACCAGCGCCACCAGCCGCCGCCCTCCGCGCCGCCGCCTCCGCCACCGCCGCCGCCGCCCCCGCCGCTCAGCCCCGCGCGGACCGCCAGCTCCTGGACCACCACCACCTCCTCCACCATCAGCGCCTCGCAAATCCTGCCGCCCCCTCCGCCCCCGCCGCCGCCGGCCCCAATGCCGTCCAGCTGGGACTTCTGGGACCCCTTCGCGCCCTCCTCCTCCCGCTCCCCCGCCGACGCCGCCGTCGACTGGGACGACGCCTCCACCTCCCTCGCCGAATCCCCCCGCGCCGCGCCGCCGCCGCCCGTCGTCGTCACGGCCAAGGCCGCCCAGGCCCAGCCCCCGGCCCCGTCCGTCGTCACCACCACCACATCCACCGCCAGCGAGCTCACCGTCGTCGCCCTGCCCCGCGGCGGCGGCGGCGGCGGCGGCGGCGCGGCAGGGAAGAAGGACCTCGCCGAGATCGCCACCGAGATCGACGAGTACTTCCTCAAGGCCGCCGACGCCGGCGCCCGCGTCGCCGCGCTGCTCGAGGCCCCAATCTGCGAGCTCCCCAACACCAACAACAGCCTCCCAGGCAAGAACACTCCTCAGATCAGCTTACCTCGCTCTTCCAACCCGCTCACATTTTCAATTGTGTCTGACGAAATCTTTGCTGCGTGCAATGGAATCAATTCTTGTTTCTTCAGGGAGGGTGATGAGCTACGGCAAGAACCTGAAGCCGACGGGATTGTCGTGGGGCGGCGCAGGAGGAGGGTACGGGAAAGGCAGCAGCAATGGCTTCTCCAGGTTCGGGACAGGAGACGAAGGCATGATGGGCAATGGCGGAGGCAGTGGGATCCTCAGCCACTCCTCCACCGTCGAGAGGCTCTACGCCTGGGAGAAGAAGCTGTTTCTCGAGGTCAAGGTGCGCTCGTTCATCATGTGTAACCCACTTCGTTGGCATTATTTACTAGCTTCAGTTTTGGATCATTCGATCAAAATGTGCATTACAGCTTTGAGCAGATTGATTCATCTCGACATAGAGTAGGTGAGCAGGCAGATTCATCGAAATGCACGGCTTGGTTAGATAGATAGATCTCAAGCAGTGGGTGAATGAGTGGCTTGGTGCTTTTGAGGAGCCAGTGGCCCTCCTTTTGCTGATTATGACTATCATATTAGTAGTACATTCTGTGATGGCCATGGGAGATACTAACAAGGATTCCAGCGGGGTGGCAATTGGTTCTGTCTGAAGCAAAGTACATTCTGGGCACATGGATGCATTGTTTGTTTGTTCATTCACTTTGGAGTAATTCTTTTTTAACCCTCTCTGTCAGGAGGTTCTGTAAATATGATATGCACCGTACGTGCCTTTGGATTCTTCCAAGTAAAAAAGATGATCTCTATGCGTTATTTTATAACCTGCAAGACAGAATTTCATGTGCTGCTCTGTTCTCTGAATATTGGTACAACTGATGTGATCCTTCATCGAATAGTTTCAAACTTTGTTTAGCTCATTTGCCACGGTAAAGAACTAAAGATAGGCTGTTTCATCGTCTTTCACTAAGTAATCATGAAATGTCAGCTTTAGTTTTTACAGCTTTAAAGATACAAATCCTTGTGCTTCTTTTGATGAGAGATAGGAATAGTGCATACTACATTGCTTTGCTGAGTCAATTTTTGCTCCTTTATCGCATCAAAACTTACCACATACTATTACAACTAACTGCGCAATCAAATCGAGCAGAACTACGAGGGGCTTAAGCAGGAGCATGACAAGAAGGTGGGGCTGCTGAGGAAGCAGGAGGTGAGGGGCGTGGACTACCTCAAGATGGAGAAGAACAGGATGGAGATGGAGAGCCTCGAGTCCAAGATGCTGGTGGCCACCCAGTCCATCGACACCACCACCTCCGAGATCATCAGGCTCAGAGAATCCGAGCTGTTTCCTCAGCTACTTGAGCTGGTTGCTGGGTCAGTACCACACCACCATCACTCCTCACTCATTCATTTACCGTATGCATCCAGTACTGGTACCTCACATGTCTCACTACTTCCTGTATCTGTCGTTTTTTGCATAGTACGTACTTGCATATGCATGGTCAAAAAATAAATAAATATAAGCTTGATGATATAGCTAGGCTGGACATATGGACCACGGTAAGGGGCTTCCCAGATGAGGCCCGTGATAACAGCAGTGCCATTAGTTCTTTGCTGTTTTGATCCTGCCAGCCACTGATTCAGACCATGCATGCTGCTGTTTTATCTTTGGGTCCTCTGGTAAAATGCGCCTTTGGCACTGTAGCAAGTCAACACTCACTGATTTGGAAGGATGAGCATTCAAGTAGTGATAGTGGTGTTGGTGGGATCCTCATGTGTTTGACTGTCTTGACTGAATCTCCTGTTCACTGATTCGGTCAGTACTAGCTAGGCCTGCCTGAGAGATCTCCCAGCCCCCCACCCATCACTGCCTGGTCCAGCTGAGCTGACCCCTTTGGGCAATGGTGGATGTAGGTTACTTGCATATCAAACCTTTGAGGTGATGGTGGTGGTGGTGGTGTTTGGCATGTCATTGCTTGATGCTATGAGCCTGGTGATTTAGTTTGGTGCTGTTTATCGCCGTCGGAAGTGTGCCTTTAGGAAGCTTGGAACACAATAGCTGGCTAGTTCAACAGTTTCCAAAGAACTTTGTTTTCTTAAAGGAAAAGGAGGAAAGATCATGCGAGTCCCTTGTTCATGGCACCTCTGCTTTGGTACCAGCTGTTGCGTGCCTCACTCGCACTTCTCAGGTTCTTGTATAGTTTTCCATCAATGATACGGTGACCTAAGCTTGGTGTGTACTTTGTCTTAGCATCATGATGTCTCTAAATGAAAGAATTACTTTGGTATTACTGAATACACAAACCTCCTACCCGCATTTTGGTTGCATTGTCAATTACGCAGTTTTGTTCCTGCACTTTACTTCAGTTACTTGTGTACCCAGCTGCTCCCTGCCTGTGAATATCAATACTCGCATATTACAAGTCAGATAGTTAGATGCATCATTTATTTCCTGCCAGTACATTTCCCTTTCTTGGGTAAACATGTATGTTTGCTCTGTTCTCATGCATGTTTCCTCTTGTGAATGCATTCCATTTCAGCCTGATGAGCATGTGGAGGGGCATGTATGAGTGCCATCAGGTACAGACCCACATGGTGCAGCAGCTTGAATACCTGACCATGAGCAGCAACCCAACCTCCAATGACCACCGGCAGGCGGCGCTCCAGCTCGAGATCGAGGTGGACAGGTGGTACTCGGCGTTCTGCAGCCTGGTTAAGTCCCAGAGAGATTATGTCTACTCGCTGACCGGCTGGCTTCGCCTCTCCCTGTTCCAATGCCTTCACAACCCACTCATGAAAGACATCCAGAACTCCGACATCTATAGCCTGTGCGAGGAGTGGCAGCTGGCCATCGACCGGATCCCCGACAAGGTGGCCTCAGAAGGGATCAAAACCCTCCTGTCGGTGATCCACGCTGTGGTAGTCCAGCAGGCGGAGGAGCAGAAACAGAAGAAGAGGTCAGATGCTGCATTCAAAGACTTTGAGAAGAAGACAGAGGAACTGCGGTCTCTGGAGTCCAAATACGGGCCATACTCTGCCGCAGGCTATGGAGAGATGACGCGGAAGACACCAGTAGCAGAGAAGCGGGCGAAGGTGGAGGCCCTGAGGAGCAGGGCGGACGACGAGAAGAGCAAGCACGAGAAGAGCGTCGGGGTGACGAGGGCGATGACCCTGAACAACCTCCAGACAGGCTTCCCCAACATCTTCCAGGCGATGACAGGCTTCTCCAGTGTCTGCATGGAGGCATTCGAGTCGGTGTACAACTTCAAGCGGAGCTTGGACCGGGCGCTCGACATGAAGAGGCTGCTGACCTGATGAGAGTGGCATTGCCTGTGGTCACTGTATAAAATGTATACAGTTTGTAGGCTTGTAGTGTGATGGTAGTAGGGCTGGAAGAGAGTTTGATTTTACAGAGCCAACTTCATTGGTCTGGTACCTGGTGACTAGTCTAGGCATAGAAATGCCTGGAGCTCGTTTACTTGCTGTAAATGAACTCGAGGCCTTGCCTTCCTTTCTTTTTGCCTGGCTTCTACTAGCTGTTAATCATTCAAAATCTGGCTGTTTTGAAGAGCTGCGATTTTTGAACATCCTGCAGATGGTGTGATCTGGGGTTGACTTTCCATTTATTCCTCGATCGCACCGGCTTCTATAGCACCGCGCCACCTTCTCTCTCAGGCTTTGTATGCTAATATACTGGAGAATTTGGGCAGATGTGCTGTTTGCACTACCAAAATTTAGACTAGTTGCACAGGGTTGTTTTGTGCCATGGTATCACACAGGTGGTGTAAAACTGCAATTTCATAAATACAACAATTCAAAATTTCAATCTGTTCACACGATAAGCGTATCTTCAACAGTGAGCACCCTATCACCACAAAGAAGTTATAATGTCAACGAGCCTACGTTGTTCTCACGAAACTTTTGAGTAATTAACAGAAAATCTCAACTAGATCAAGCAGATGTTCTGGAGAGTGGAGACCAAGGAATATCTGCACAGAGATAATGGAATATCTGCATAGTTTTTGCTAGCTGCTTCACGGCACGAACCCTCGTGCGCCAAAGCATTTTGGCACCTTGCTCGCAGCTTCTATGAAGTTCTCCACTGCAACTCGATTTGAATCTGCCCATATTTCGAGTCGATGAGACGATACTTTTCGTTGATCCGCCTGTTGCTGATCACGTCTGCCAGGGTTATATCAATGTAGCCTAAGGTTTCCTGTAACAACATAATAATACAAGCAAAGTGATTGGACAATTTCGTACAATCCAGCCATTGTACTAAGAAATGCCATTAACAGATATAGTCGAACCCACTTATTCATATCAAAAGATACTGAAGAAATAGAAGTAGTGCTGTATCAAATATCTGTTGTGAACAGGAATTTTGTGGCTCTCCGTTATGACTATTTCCTCTAATATAGTCATGGAGCAACCAGAATGCTTGTAAAGCGAATTACTACATCAGTTAAGGGCCAAGCATTTCTTGTAGAATATCGTACCTTGCCATGTAACATTCTTCCTATCTTTCCAGCTTTGCTTAGGACTTGAACATGCAACTTATCATTTGTAGGTGGTTCCTCGCAAGCAAACTCAAACTCATCCTCCCAACGTGGATCCCTGTTCTTCTTGACAACCTAGAACAGAGGAGGAAAATCGAGTGCCGTAAAGCATGCGAAAAACATCATAACCTTTGTTACAAATAGCTAGGTGCAAGTGCCTAATATATACTACTACAGTTACAAATACCTTTGTTTTCTTCTCTTCTCCTTTAAAGATTATCTCTGCGTATGGGTTTGTGTGATGCTTCCCTTCAACATCTTGAGCTTCGTGAAGGATGACGAAAAGCAGCCCACCAGCAGCTGGAGTGTTGTCTGGGGCTTTCTGCACTTCATCAGTATCATCCATGCTTTCTTCCTCCGTGTCTTCTTCTTCCTTGAAAGGCTTATATGTCACCTCCAAGGTAATCTGACCACGAGATTTCTCATTTTGTATATCATTTGGATCCATGGTCTTCAGTAAGTTAAGAGTCATCACTTTAGTCTCGTCCGGGGCAAGTTCGCTCAACAGAACCCTGTTCATGCCCATCTTCTCATGTTTTCCAACCTAGATACAGCAAAGAAATACCTTAGCTGCGTATTATTTGGTCATGTGTACGAAAGAAGCTACATCGGACTCGATGAACAAAGGAAGGAAGCCATGCCTGTGCCCGGTCGAAGACATCAACAACCAGCGACTGGTTTTCCAGATCTGTCACAACAAATTTGAATTCTTCATTCCACTCCGGATTGAGATTGCTGCGCTTTACTGTTGTTTTCTTGGATGGAAGCCTGTCACCCGACATCTTAAGTTTCACATATGGATCTGATTTACTACCCAGCAGGCCCTTCTTTTCCAGATTTTGTGCTCCTGAAACCTTCACAAGTAGAATTCCAACGGGCCTCTTTGATGCTCTGTCAGTATGCGGAAGCCATTAGCAACAGACATTTTATAGAAACAACACACAAGCAACCACAAAGTGATCAAAATTTTACTTTGAGGGATCCATTGTAGGGACTTGTTGTGTCTTTGGCCGCAGCAGACACATGCTGGCGACTTCCTTCTTGATGGTCTCCTGCAAATACGCAAAACAATAACGAGACATTTTTAGTGAAGGGAATGAAACAGAACAGTTTGGGAGATGCAGCATGACTGCGGTGAGTGAAGACACCCAAAAACAACAACAAATATAGTCTGCTGGCATCTAAACACATGGCCGCCGCCCGCGCGCTCTACCTCCGGCTGCTGCGGGCCACGGGCGCCGCGCTGCTGCAGTTCGCCGCCGCCGAGGCCGACAACCCGCACCCGCGCCCTCCCCGCCACCACCAGCTGCCACCTCCGCCTCCCCCGCCTCCCAAATATTAGGAAATCTATAAAAGTTCCCGTGGAGATCCACAAGATGCACAACTCAAATCAGCAAGAGCAACCCAACTCCTCTCCCGATCCTCTCACAGATGCTTGTATTAATCGCAGTGTAACAGAGTAGCAGAGTGTATAAGTATGATGTTCTAGGGTTTTGGATTGGGGAACTGAGTTGATGCCGACGCAGAGGCGAAGGAATCACTCCGTCTATCTATCTTTTTCTACATTGGATTGGATGGATCTGCTTTTTAGCTGTGCATACTCGCTTTCCACCTAGCCTACTTGCGTTGTTTCTCTGTGAATCACTGTAGCACTCTCATTCCCTGCTTCTTGCCTCACATGTCACATCCTTCCCCTCTGCTTCATCACTTCTTCGCACAGGAGTCCATGGACATACGCCCACATGTTGCTCCGTGGTAGTATCGTTTATAGATGTGGCAATAGGTAAAAAAAATATAGTTCTGTTTTGTAGCTTGGCCTCCAATAAAATCTACCGCTCTTTGCAATTAAAAAAGGGGGAAACGCATACCTACACAAACATTAAAAATCAATTCGATCTTTTGAAGAAAACATGGAGGAATGTCGCAACCGAATCGCTACAATAAAACAACTTCTTTTTAGGTGAACAATCGTAGCAACAAATAGACCAAAAGACCATATTTCTTTAGGAATTACTCCCTCCGTCCCATAATATAAGACTTTTTTTTGTAAAAGAACGTCTTATTGTGGGACGGACGGAGTAGTTATTTGCGACAGCGGCAACAATCTTTGCAGGGTCGTGTGCCCGACTTTGCTGAAAAAACAAATAATGGTGACCGGCCCTGCAACATCGCGCGTTCGGCTTGTTGGCGCGCAGCAGGCAAGCAGCCTTGCAACATGAAATGTGTGCCTGGCTCTGCAATAGAGAAACAACAACAACAGCTGGCTTACAACATCAGCATATTTCTGGCTTACAACATCATGCCGCTGGCATTGCAGCACCCCCCGTATGGCTTGCAACATTGACGCCCGGGTTGATGTTGTGCATGGATCAACTGGGTAATTTTGATCATTTTCCTATACAGCGAAATCCCATTTGGTTGCAACAAAATTGAGAACAAGTATGCAGCATGCCAGACTAACACTTGCGGGATACACAAAAACACGTGCATCATGAACCAATGTCGTAGAAGACACTACACTGTCGTCGCAACAACATGAATGGAACAGCTGCTACAGGCTCAGACACAGATCATTCAGCTCTTGGCTCCGACTATGGCCAACAAGACCAACAATAACTATCACTACAATAATTGTTCATTGATGGTCGTGCTCACTCGTTTGCTCGGGCTGAACCAAGCAAAGTTTTCTAGCACCTTTGAGCCCATCATAGCCGATGAATGGCTCCACTCGGTAATTAAGAATATTGATACAGTTGGATGCACTGATGCTTCACATTTGCTAAAGGATCAACAACGACATGGTGGGAGAATTATCAAGTCACTTATCCTATTGACAATATCACTTGGGATCAGTTCCAGGAAGCTTTTCACACTGCACGTGTGTATGCTAGAGCCGTGATCTTAGGGAAGGAGTTTCTCAGTTTACGCCAAGGATAGTGCATAGTGCTTGCGTATGTATGGAGGAGTTTAACAAGTTGGATTGCTATGCACTACATGATGTACATGATGAAGATACAAGACAAGTGAAGTTTCTTAAAATATTGAATGATGAGATAGGTATGCAACTGATTGTGGTTAAGTTTGACAACTATCAAGAGATGATAGACAAAGTTATAAATTTTGAAGACAAACATTACTCGATGGAGAATCACAAGAGGAAGGCAAGCTATTACAAACTAAACAGTGGAGCTCAACAAAAACCATGTACTTCTTCTACGAGATGGTCCTACAAAATATGGGAATTATAGCCATGGCCATCATAACCACAATGATCATCACAATAGCAATGATAAAGGTCCACATAACACAAACAAATTACTCTGCTACCAGTGTAGGAGGCCAGGACATTTTGCCATGGATCGCATGGAGATGGAGAGAATGAATGGAAACCCTATAAGAATGCATCTGGATCATCTCAACCAAGGGCATGTGAATCATGTCACTATGGGGAATCCGGGACAGTAGAAGGTTGAGACGTGAACCAAATGACAGAATTAGTGAAGATGAATTCACATGGGAAGTCTAAAGCCAAGTAATTGAGTTGTGATCTTTTAAGTACTAGGAAGAGCCTGTTTTGTAACTAGGAGAACAGGGCATGGATAATTTATTCAATTATGTACCAACAAGAAAATATGAAAAAGGATATAATAATCTCCATCATCTTGAGAAATGGAAGCTGCAGAGCGAATAGCGGGCAACAGCATGCGTGGCTTTGAGAAGACTAAGGGCATCTCCAACATGGACCCTTAAATCGCCTGCATCCATCTGAACCGCAAGGTCAGGACCACGCAAGCCATCCAACAGAGTCCCACATCCGTCCGCGGACTAGTTCAGACTTCTGTTTTCTTGCAAACTGGAACCAAACCATGGGCTTTGCGGGAGTCCGAACACCAGTCATGTAGGATTCTGACACCCTCGGCCCATCCAAAATTGAGCTGAAGCACATGCATTTAGAGTTGGCTGCACTATTTCCATGGCAAAATCACTCTTTCTTAACCCTCTCTTACATTCCGCTACTCTTCACCCCAATTCCTGCCCTTTTTGTGGACGTCGATGCATGGGGGGCCTTACGAAAAGCTGTCAGAGTCAGTGGTGCAGGATCCGACAAAGCGACCGCCCGTAAAATCAACTATGCATGTGGCACGGCAAGGTGCCGGCTCAGACAGAAGGCAAAGGTGGCGGCGTTCAAGAAGCAGAAGGCCAACAGAGGTGGTGGTCATGCAGGGGGGGCGGTCGTGGTGCAAGGCGGGGCCAGGGATGCAAGGCACTACCACCGTCCGTGCAGACGCCGCCCTAGCCAGAGCAATACAAGGCTCCCTACTTCTACACCGCCCAGCAGCACGAGATTTTCTGTCTATGTCAACGCGGTGCCGCTTTTCCTGGAGTCTACATCGCCACAACTTGTCCAGTCGTGGACGTTAGGCATGGAGAAACTCAGTGACCACACGTTGTTCCCCGGTATGCCTCAAGCGGGCGAGCCAGCGTACGACATCGGGGACAGGAAGTTGTTTGAGATGAACCATAAAGGAGGTGGAGGCGGAGGTTGCTATGAGGACGGGAAGGTGGATGACTCGGAGTCCACGTAGTCGAGCACGTACACCCAGTCCGGCACATAAACCTAGACGGGCACGTACACCCAGTCCGGCATGTACACCCATCAGGGCACGCAGCTAGGCACGTAAGCACAGCCGACACATAGCCGGATTGGGCCATCGGGCAGTAGGAGCGGGAGGAGGGGGACGACGACGACCCTTGGTCCACATGAACTTGTAGCCGATCCAAAGGAAAGGGGTAGAGGAGAAAACTTCAATATGAGGGAGGACGAGTTGTTGTGCGATGCGTGGTTGGCAACTAGCATCGATCTGATCCTTGGCACGGAGCAAAAGGGTTCAATATCTTGGGCCAACATTAACACTTCGTTCCATGAGCACAAGCATTTCAAGCCCTATGCCAACGAGCTCATCCGCAACCGTTTGGTAAAGTAGTAGACTAAGGCATAGCCTAGTGGTGGGAAGGGGCTGATGTCTTCCCACCCATCCAGGTTCAAGGTATGGTATTTGCAATTTGGGTTTGTTGCACCAATTATACTGTATGGAGTTCCCTTACAGTCTTTCTATCAAAAAAAACCGTTCGGTAAAGTATCTCAACCACCAATGGTACATCATTCAAGAGTTTGTGTCCAAGTATTGCGACCACTTGAAGCAACTCATCGGACAGTGGCCAAGTGCTGCCAAATCTCTGAGCAAGTGTGTTGGTTATCTGGTCAGATATGCTCTATGTTTTGGTCAGTTGGTGGTCATTTTGGATGGATATGCAACATGTTGGTCGGATGCTCTTTGTTTTGGTAATTTGGCCGAATCGAATATGCAAACTATGGATAGTGTTTTATACTTGTAGCCTCCCCGTGCATGCAATTTCTTGTTGAAGTTGGAGAAGAAGACCTTTGTCCTCATGCATTTTTGGTTGAAGTTGAATGGGCAAACCAAATGGAATTTATTCATTGCCAACTCCGTCAAGACCGCCAGCATCGGCACCGAGGAAGAAATGGGTGATCCAACCGACCCGACAAAAGAGCCACCGAGGAAGGATGGTAGAGGGTTCCATAGAAAGAAGTGGGAGGAGGAAAAGTCGAAGCGAGAAGGGGCGGCGGCCAAGATGACGAAGAGGTTCGAGGACATCTTAGCGAAAAAGGGGAGGCATATGTCCAGCTCTCCGATATGAAGGAGGCATGTATGACGAGATATTTAACATGTTGATGGCAGTGATTGAGAAGAAGGTCGTGCTCGAAGAGAAGAACATTCATATCACAACCATTTTAGAGGAGGCAAAGATGTTGACCTTGAAGATGGATGAGTTGGATGACGATGCAAGGATCATCGTTCAAGTCGTCCATTTCAAGAGGTTGAAGGGGCTGAAGAATTAACTGGAGGCGAAGAAGGAGAAGGAGGCGAGTGAGAAGGCAGTGGTCGAGACAGGGCGGCAGAGTGAGCGATCACACTTGGATTGCCTATCCGACAGCACAATTTTTTGCATAGACTACCAGACTGATATTGTCTTGTGATCGGGGATGTAAAAATTATGCATATTTGCCTATTTTTGATTGTGACCCGATGATATGTGATTGGATGCATTTGAATTTCAAATTGGCGTGGACAGACATTTAGGAATTTGGATGGTCGGCTCCTGCATCAGTTACCGTAGAATGGTCCTCAACGGACTACGAACGAATACAGTGCCCGGCTTAAGAGTCAGCTTTGGAGATGCCTAAGTAAGGAAGAAGCCAAATCGACTAGGTGCGGTGAGTGCGCGACAGCGAAAGCGGTGGCCCCGGAACTAGCATCGTCGCATGGACTTTATGAGAGCCAATTTTTCATGGTGCCGGAAATTAAAAAAAAACAGCTTTTAAAGTTAAAAAAACTAAAAATAAATACGTAGGTACTTGAAATTGAAAAAAAACAGCTTTTAAAGTTAAAAATAAATACGTAGGTACTTGGGATATTAGATGTGTCTCTATACTGCTTAAAAAAATAATTAGTGCTCCTTTTCCTGTCAGGACTCTTCATCAACCGGCTGTATTATCTCACAACGTCACTCCACCGATCTATTTCATCCAGTCGGTTTTTTTCCCACCGCGTCATATTTGACGACACCTTCACAATACACCGTTCAATCACATTAATTTTCTTACCTTTTGTAGCACTACATGAACTCCATCTTAATTAACTTTTTTTTGCAATAATGTGGAATTACGCCGCTTAATTCCACGCCATATTTGACTTCACCTTCACTTACGCTGCTCAATCATATTAATTTACTTACCATGCATTACCAAGGCTATCATAAATGCACCAAAATCAAAATTCTAATATTTGGTGATTCTCGCCTATCTCGTGCACTAAAAAAATCGGCTCACATGACAACGCACTGACACATTCCTAGTTTCATTATGAAATAAGTTTGATGTGAGTTGTAAAACAAATCATATACTTCTATAGGTACATGTGCTAAAAACACATGAATTTTCTTTGTGTAGCTGGCATGATAATGTATTTCATCATGAAACTTTACAGGCAAGTATTATACATTCATAGGTATGTATGTTATTTTAATAACTTTTAAAACCTAAAAAACAAAATTTTAATTTTTTTTTCAAAATTGTGCTCCGTGGAGCTCGGGAGCCAAGCACAATTTTCGCCTTCTAACCCCATACGGTCGGTTTTTTCCCGATGGCACGTGCTTAGGGCGGCCTGCAAAAAAAAACGTGCTTAGGGCGCCTCATGTCTCGCATTAAGCGAAACCTATGGAAGCCTCCTTGTTGAAGCGAGAGCAATATGGGCAGGCCCAGACACGTGGGATGCCACAGCCGTGTTTTTTCTTTTCTTTTTATATTTTCTGTTTTAGTTTTTGTATTATTATTTTTACTTTACTTTGTATTTTAAAATATTATATATATATATATATATATATATATTACAAAAACACTATAACAAAACATTTGAAAATGTTGACCAAGCATTTGAAAAATGCTAAATGTGTATAAAAATGTTTAATATACATAGAAACAATGTATACAGGAAACAAATGTGTATGAAAATAATTTATCATGTATTTTAAAAAATTAATCAAGCATTTGAAAATGTATTGAATATTATAAAAATGTTAAATCTGAATAGAAAAATTGTTGACCATGTATGAAAAATAATGAATTTTTTTATCATGTATATCAAAAACTAATCAAGCATACGAAAAAAATGTTGAAAAGTATTTCAAAAATATTAACCAAGCATTTGGAAAATGTCAAATGTGTATAAAAACATGTTGACCATTTATTAAAAAATGATAAAAAATTGATCATGTATATAAAAATGTTAATCAAGCATTTGGAAAATATTTGAACAAGAATTTTAAAATTGTTAAATGTGCATGGAAAAATGTTGAACATTTATTAAAAATTAATGTTGCATTTGAAAAATATTATTCAAGCATTTGTATAAATTTAAATGTGTACAGAAAAAATATTGACGAAGCATTTGAATTTTTTTAGATGTGTATTGAAACAATGCTGACCATATATTACAAATATGTTAATCTTGTATTTGAAAAATATTAATTAAGCATTTAAAAATGTTACATTTTGCATAGATAAAATGTTGACCATATATTCAAAAATGTTAAATTTATGTTGAGAAAATGTTAAACTTGTATTAAAAATGTTCTTAACATATACAAAAAATGTAGAATAAAAACAAAAAGAACCAAAGAAGACAAATAAATGAAAACCCTTGGCGCACTTACCCCGGACGATGCTAGGCGGGCTTGTCGTGGTTGCATATGGCCCAATTAGCCAGAACGCTCCAAAAAGAACTTGGTAATAGCCTCCCTCCAGACACTTGGCCCACTTAGGCTTGTATAAGGTGTGACAGAAAAAGCTATTATTTACAAGGATAAAGATGGTAAATATACTGGCCCCTCGGCCTTCGTCTTCGAAGGACTTGTCGACCCAGCGACACTTGAAGCCCAAGCGTGCAAGGAGGCTCTGGCGTTGGCTACTGATCTTCACCTTGACTCGTTGTGCATTGCATCAGACTGCTTAGAAATGGTGGCTAATATTGCATCGGTTGCCCAAGATTACAACCTCGCCAAAGCGGCATCCACTCTTATATTTGCCCGAGATTATTTGTATTCCTATGAACCTTTGCAAATTAATAAAGGATGATGTGACTAAAGAAAAAAGAACATAGGCTTATACAACGCAAGGTGGTTAAAAAATAAAGCGTTTTTTAAGCACCGATGCTTTTTGTAGACAGGAGACGCTTAATTATGCATTTCTGTTACACGAGACAAAAACTCAATTTATTTTATCAGGCAGCTCCATAAGCATTTTGCATTGTATAAAGTGTTGACTGTTAATCACAGGATGAGGAAGCCATCACACGGACAGAATGTCTCCAAAAAAAATTGGACGGACAGGAAAATTAGGACGCTAAATCAGGCGGCTAGAAAGTTTGATGGCGTGAGAGGGCTGGGAAGATGCTCAATTTGACCGTCCTTAACAACTTACGCTTGGAAATTGATCAAGTGTGAGAAATCCTCCTAAAGAAAAGAGCACCTGTTAATGTGCAACATGACAGAAATGCCCCTTCCACTAACAAACGGCCTAGAATCCAATCTGGACTTTCTGACAAACGGCCTAGAATCCAATCTGGACTTGATGGAGAAACTACTGTTGAAAACCTGCTTGGGAAACTACTGATGAGAACTCTGTGGCAGCATGTGGGCACGTTGGAAAAACCTTTAACCCTATCGAACACCAGATGTAATCTGAACTTGCTGACAAACGGCCTAGAATTCAACCTTTAGAAGTGGAGGAGCAATCTGAGAATTTGGGCAGATGTAATCCATCCTCAGATTAGTATTAAATCCCTCAGTTCGCGCCACCTAAATTTACACAAATTGCACAGAAAAACAGCGTTAGCAAATCTGCATCGAACACCAGATATTCCAAACGTGCATGTGCTGCGCTTTGTACCACTTGCTGTGCACTTAGATGTCAAACCCTGGTGTTTTGTGCAATGTAACATAAAATAGAACAAATAAAACTTTTAATCTGTTCAAACCATAAGCATATCTGTAAGGGCGAGAAAACCCTGTCACCAGTCGTAATTCTGTTTCTGTTGTCGATAACAAGCCTGCGTTGTTCTGAAGAAAAATTCGAATAATTGACAGAAAATCTCGACAAAGATCAAGTAGATGTTCTAGAGACGAAGCAATATCTACATGGAATCCATTACAGGTATTTGCAAGCTGCTTCATGGCATGAACCCTCCTGTACCTTGTGATGCCAGCGCATTTTGGCACCTTGCTCAGAGCTTCTATGAAGTTCTCCACTGCAACTCGATTTGAATCTGCCCATTTTTCGAGTCAATGAGATGGAACTTCTCGTTAATCCGCTTGTTGCTGATAACGTCTGCCAGGGCTATATCAATGTAGCCCAAGGCTTCCTGTACCAACATAACATAGTAAGCATCAAAAGCTTGAACAATTTCAGACAATCCATGCATTGTATCAAGACATGTCATAAAGAGTTAATCAAGCCCTCAAGATCAAAAGAAACTGAACTGCAATTTTGAGGCTCTCCATTATGAATATTTCTCCTAATCAAGTTGTGGAGCAACCAAAATGCTTGTAGTGAATTACCACACCAATTAAGGGCCAAAAATTTCTCGTACAGTATCGTACCTTCCCATGCAATATTCCTTTTTTTCCAGCTTTACTTAGGACTTCAACATGCAACTTATCATTTGTAGGTGGTTCCTCACAAACAAACTCAAATTCATCCTCCCATCGTGGATCCCTGTTCTTCTTGATCACCTAGTACAGAGGAGGGAAATTCAAGTGCCATAATGCATGAGAACACATCATAACCTTTCTAAATAGCTATGTGTAAGCGTCTAATACATATACTATAGTTACAAATACCTTTGTTTTCTTCTCTTCTCCTTTAAAGATTATCTTTGCGTATGGGTTTGTGTGATGCTTCCCTTCAAGATCTTGAGCTTCGTGAACAACAACAAAAAGCAGCCCACCACCAGCTGGAGTGTTGTCTGGAGCTTTCTGCACTTCATCAACACCATCCACGCTTTCTTTCTCCATATCTTCTTCCTTGAAAGGCTTATATGTCGCCTCCAAAATAATCTGACCACGAGACTTCTCATTTTGTATATCATTTGGATCCATGGTCTTCAGTAAGTTAAGAGTCAGCACTTTAGTCTCCTCTGGGGGAAGTTCTTTCAACAGAATCCTGTTCATGCCCATCTTTTCATGTTTACCAACCTAAAAATATCAATGAAATAGCTTAGCTGCATATTATTTGGTAACGAATACGAAAAGGAACTACTTCAGACTTCATGAACAAAGGAAACCATGCCTGTTCCCAGTCAAAGACATTAATTTCCAGCGACTGGTTTTCTGGATCTGTCACGACAAATTTGAATTCTTCATTCCACTCAGGATTGAGATTGCTGCGTTTTACTGATGTTTTCTTGGATGGAAGCTTGTCATCTGTCATCTTAAGTTTCGCATATGGATCTGATTTACCCAGCAGATCCTTCTTTTTCAGATTTTGAGCTCTTACAACCTTCAGAAGTAGAATTCCAACAGGCTTCTTTGATGCTCTGTCAATATGCAGAAGACATTAGCAACATATATTTTAAAAGCAGTACACAAGCAACCACAGAGTGATCAAAACTATACTTTGAGGCATCCATTATAGGGACTTCTAGTGTCTTTGGCCACAGATACATGTTCGCAACTTGCTTCTTGATGGTGTCCTGCAAATGCACAAAACAGATTAGTTGAATAACGAAATATTTTTATTGATAGGGTGAAGCTAGACACATCTCAGGTTTGAGAGATGCAGCATGACTGCGGTGAGCAAAAACAACAAATATACACTATTGACATCACACTACCAAGGCAGAAAAACAAGATTTAGGTACACGACAACGTGGTGTCATGTTGCATGAGCATCATATAGACTACTACAAGCAACAGTGGCATACATACAACAAATTTGATGTCAACGTTACAGAGATAGAGATGAAGTAATTCATTTTAGAATAAACACCTAAATCAAGTATATGACAAGAATGAAGAAGGTTAAACATGAGAAGATTCAGAACAGTAGTCAGGAATACCTGAACGAATTTGTAAAGAACAGGAATAGCCATTAAATCTGCTCCGAATAGTTTGAGCCCAAAATCAACATGTGGCTGCAAAACAAATTGTAACTAGTAAAAAGCTAAAACAAGTGATCAGCAGGGTAGTAAGAATACAACCAACTAGTTGCCAGACCTTCTCCATGAGAGAGACACTAATATTAGCGAAGCAAGGAAATGTAGGCACCAACGGCTTCAGAGTAATACGAGGTGATGCAAAGACTTGCAGATCCACAATCTGAAAGAACAATACAACAAGAAGTAATTCACTAAGTTAACTTCTACAAACCACAAAACATACTTTTCATAAGAAGACAGGAGTTCATACTTGGACGGTTGCTTTCAACCCGTACGCCTTTGCAACAACAGTAATATTGGGATTTGCAGCCCACTTTAGAGATGGTTCCATTATCAACTCTTTCTCATCGGTGACATAGACTTTCATTCCTGGGGTAAGGCATCAAATGTAAAACATTTAGCATCACATATGATCAATATAATGTAACACCAGCACTTGTTGTGTTCAGAGCACATCATAATCACAAGTAGAAAATCACAATATCGTTAATTCTACGAAGAAAATCGAAGGGCGACTGCTTTTTTCAAGTGTAATTGCAATGTACTATGGTATACACAACATATAGCAGATTAACTGGAGTGGTAGCAATCTCTACATATTGCATATCTGAAGCTATAGTAGGTTCCCAAATAACTGCTTTATCAAAGGATGGCAGCTTCATTGCACATGACCGTATGAATACAACTGCACTTCAGATACTGAACACGACAATCGCCATATAAAGAGCGTGCATCTGTTCACAAATTCATGCAAAAAAAACCATACTGATATTCTAGTTCAGAAGGAAGTCTGAAACCATTTAAAATATAGCTGCATTATCCATTTGTGTTGAAGGGGAATAAGAACACAAATCTACGAAGCAAACCTTGTTTTTGCCCTAAAGCAGGAGCTGGTGCGAGTAAAAAAAAGGGCCTGGCGCCTTATGCCTAAGAAATACTACTGACCTTGAAAGGTGGGTGGTAAGGTACCCAGAGTAAGTGTTTCGAACTCAACCGAATCTATCTTGTACTTCTCACAGTTCTCAGCAATAATTGGCTTTGCAATATCCTGCGCCATTCTGCAGATAGCCTAAAGGACAAAACCATATAGCACATAAGCTTTAATGCCAATCAGAGATAAACATCTTACACTCAGAGTAATCTACAGCATCAAGTACCTTATTAAGATTGGGCCACATCAATTCCAGAAACCTGTTGAGCCAATCAATCTAACAACAAACAGCAAGGAAATGAGGATATAAAGAACTGTGAACTGCTACAATTTAAATACATGAGTTTATTAATCAATTAGTTGCAAGCTTAAAAATTTGGGAAGCATACTCTATCATAGTCGGGATTCTTGACCCACATAGGAATTTCAGGAAGGATTCCATCCAAAGAATTTGAGTCATATTCCACAAGTGGGCGAACTTCGACATCCTGAAAGGTAATCAGGAAAGAGCGTTACCATCATGTAGTACTGGGTTTGACCAGGAACATTATATATCAGTTATAAACCGAACAAAGAGGTATAATCTTAAGGTGTCCCGGGATCACATCAGTCAAAATAGTTTAGACATTTTTTAGCAAAGCAGTTATTGCTAGCACAACTATGTTCATATACAGCAACAAAAAATGATGATTATACAAAGAAAATGAGGTTCAGTGAAAGAAACTGCGCACCTTGACATTCGTTGGCTGGAAGTAGATGAAGAAGTAGTACCCAATAGCAATACCAGAAGAGAATCCAAATCCAAATCCAAAGAGACCAAGCACCGTGCTGACTACGCCCATCTCTGATTGCTTTTAAGACCTTAAAATGTATGCCAGCTTTCTATCAGAAATTGCAAAACCAAACATACTCCAAGGAAAATAAACCAGTGAAAATTATATTTATAAATTGCTGAGGAACAACCAGAGAAAGCTAATACCAGCTTTTAACACGGTTATTTTCTGCAAATATCCTATTCAAGTTTATTCAGATGGGTTTCTGTAGGGCTTTATCTCTAGCCTACCCCAACTTGCTTGGGACAAAAGGCTTTATTGCTGTTGTTGTATCCTGGTCAAATTTATACAGATGGCATGAAACAATCCCCGATTTTATACTAGTAGTTATTTTAATTACAAACATATCTATACCGATTCTGAAAGTTAACATAAAGCAGTTTCTCAAATTAAAAATGGAGGAACCCATCAGTGCAGATTCCACCACGGTATGGAAGAAATGCCTCAGACCACATATCGCAAAATACTAAGCGAAAGGCTCTTTCAATGAGTGAAAACGACAGGAAGGTTAATGATATAAAACAAAGCTTAGCATAGCTGATGTCAATCGTCCTGAAAATACAAAGATAAAGGTACTTGGGGACGCAAGGAGAATAGCTGTAGCTTTCAGAGTTGATCCCACGGATTTCAGAATAATATAGGGTGGCTCTACCAAGTTGCATGGTGGAGTAAAAGGGTGGTGGCACTTTTGGAGATTGTCCTTGCTCAAGGGTCACGTTGGTACTTAATCTTTGCCTTCAAGGCAGGTTTCTTCTTTGGGATCAGATCATGGATTGTAAATTGCAAGTGCCAATAAAACTAAGTGATGGGGCACTTATCAAACAATAGAGGTCATCTCAGCCTTGCCCAGTATGACGATTTCTTCTTCATAAAAAAATACTATACTATTAGGTAGAATCGAGTTATTAAAAAAACAAATAAAGCAATCTGAAGGAGAGCTGCGCGCAGATTACAGGGTGTATGTAGTGCCCAAGCAACACATCCGTATTGCTAAGAGGAATTCAACTACATCCAGTTGGAGAAACAACCTAGGTTGCCGCATTTATCGATTCACGAACATGCATGTCCTGAATAAACACGATTTGACCATGACAGCAACAAAAAATGAAACACGAAGACGCATCAGACAGAGCAGATCGACGCACAAACGCGCTGCCAACCCGACGAATCAGGCGTCCAAACGACACCACCCGACGAGACCGCGCCACAGGATGCGTCGCGGGAGGCGGATCTGGGCGAGCATCCGGCGCAGAGAAGCCTGCACGAACCCACCGACGGCGGCACCGGCACCACACCCCCGGCCCGGAGAACAACCCCCGCTACGCGAATTCGAAACCTCCGGCCCGGCGGGGCACGGACGTACCGGGCCGCCGCCGCACCCGGGCACGCGACGGGAAACCGAAGGATCGGCGGGGACGGGCAGCGGCCGCGCGCGCGTGGGGCGCCCCGAAACGGTTAGGAGGGGGAGAGGGGACGAACCAGAGAGGCCGGCGGCGGGTGTCGCGGTCCGTGCGGCGCCGGTCACCAGAGTGTGTGGGCGGAGGAGGCGGGGCGCGCGGCCATGGAACGCGGCGGGGAGGGGATTTCGAGGGGCGGAGCGGAGGGATCGAATGGGTGTGTGGGTGGGAGGAAACGTCTGGTGCATGGGCCGCTCGGCACGTTGCGGCACACGCGGCCGCGATCCCGGCTCCCGGGTGGAGTTAATTAGCGGTGGGGGCCGGACGGGGCCCACCGCTGATTGAGGACGGTTATTAAGCTGCGAGGGTGCCTCGGTGCCGCTGGCGTGCGGGCCAGGGCACGGGCGCATCCGCTCCGCGCGCACGGCGGCGAGGCGATGCGATGCGTGCGCCCCGTGCCGTGAGGCCGTTTTTGTTCTCTCGGCCGGCCTCCTCCGTGAATCGCTAATTCATGGAGTGCCATATGGCAGAGTGACCGCTTTCCTGTCAAAAGTTCAGTGACAGGTGAACCAATATGTGGTTAAATAGTTAGGACGATAGTGGTGTCCCCAGTCCATCCCTACGATGACTTCGTAAAAATTTCAAAATAATATGTCGACTTAGTCTCAAAGGTGCTCATAGGGGTCGGGTGTGCGTGTGTGCGTTCATAGGGATGAACATATGCGCGTATAAATGACCGCTTGCGTCTCGACTGTGTTCAAAAGAAAATTCAATAGCTGAATGAGTGAAGTCTGTTTTAAACTGTAAGATTATGAAGGGTGACATAAACAAACCCCCACTTATAAATCCCGGAAGTCCGTCCTCTATATTCCTCAATCTCGGTCGTTCTAAATCCTAGACTGGTCCTATACTTGTTTGGAGGGACAATCTCGGTCGGGGTTGGTTGTTTCTCTCACTAACCACATGGGGCTACATGTCATATTTTATCTTCATCCCCAGTCTCACATTCAGGGTACCAATTTCAGGGATTTAGACATGGGGTTCATTTATGTCAGCTTTACAATCTCAGGATTCAAAACAGACTCCACTCGTAGTTGAACATATACCGTGCCCCTGACTCGGAAGAAGAACGGCCCAATCCAAGAGACGGCGAAGTAATTGTTTTTACTGACCACATGAACCATGGCTTCTCACCGCCCGGCTCAAAGTTCTTTAGAGAGGTCCTTCACTTTTTCAAACTCCACCCTCAAGATATTGGACCCAATTCCGTATCTAACATTTGTAACTTCCAAGTGCTTTGTGAGGTATATCTTCAACAAGAGCCGACCATGGAGTTGTTTAGAGAATACTTTTATCTGAATCGGCAGAACGAGTGCACCAACGGCCTCAGCTTAGAACTCGGAGGCATCTCAATTCAGCGCCGGCAGGGTGCTGTATTCCCTCTCATAGTCTTACCAAGTCACCCAAAGGACTGGAACCAGACTTGGTTCTACTGTCAAGACATTTCGTCATCGAACGAGAAGCCACTGCCGGGTTATCGCCCCGATCGTCTTGACTCCAAGTTCGCGCTTCCCGACAAGCTTACTGTCGCTGAACGCAAGAGGATGTTACCTTCCATCAAAGGATTAATGCTCTTTAGGGAATGGGTTAAGTGGAGTTGATCTGACCCGCTGCTGGATCTCATGGCGGGTCATCCCTTTAAGCCGTCGATCAAAGCTGATGTATGAGTATGGTGGAGGCCCGAATGACTCTCTTCATCACAGCCCCGTTCAATTAACAGAAGAAGATATTGTTTCAATGTCAACTCTTCTGGTGAACGGGAAATATGAAGATTGTAGTGTCGTCGGGTTAAACCCCTTCTGCCAGCTTAACTCGGTGCCAGAAGTAAGGATATTGTTATTTCTCTCCTTTGTATTTTTCCAGTCGTATTGTTTTAATACTTGCCTGACTCTTTATCTTGTTTTTACCTGTCTGCAGGCCAACTCTGACTTCTGGAAAGTTAAGTATGACCACGAGGCTGCCAAGAAAGCGAAAGTCGCCGCCATAAACGCCAAGAAAATGACTCGGAGGTCGAAAAAGAAGAAAAGGAACACTGCTGAAGATTGGATGAAGCTTGATGACACATCTGATTCGAAGGTAGCCCTTGATTCCCTTGGCCAATTTTTTAACAATCTTATTGACACTGATTCTTACCAGGATGATACCGGGGCCAGTCAGGCTGTGGAAGCAGAGGTAACTATCATTTCCTCCGACTCAGAGCCCTTGCCAAGATAAAAAGTTCGACGAGTGATCCGTAAAGTAAGGTTTTCTAACCCTTTAGCTCACTTGGATCCCAACTTTCGTTTGAAAAAGCAGCAACATGAAAGTCGCGTCAAGCTCGGACTGAAGATGAGCCGGCTGACGTTCTTCAACAAACTCCTCGAAAGCGCCCGAATGAGGTTTACTTCTTTCTGTCTTTAACTCTGTTTAATGGATCCTTCCCCTTGTATTACTTTAACTCTATTTTATCTTTTCAGGAGTTGTCTCGCTCTTCTGGCGACTCATCGCAGACGCAATTTCCGGCCTTCAAGACTGCCCCTGGGTAATGAAAAATCCTCATGTTTTCCGGGTTGTTCAAATTGTATCTTTATACTGACAATCCTGCAACATTTTTCTTAGTGGCCAAGCTAAATCCAAGAAAGCAAAGGTAGCTAAACCGGTAGAAGACCCGCCGGTGCTTGCATCTGACCCGGCCAGGCCATCTTCTCCATTAACCGACGCTCCAGAAGACCCACCTGTTGATGCAGAAGCAAATCCTCTTGAGCCGTCGTTTGATGAGACCACTGTGAACCCTTCTGCTACTGGACCATCAAGCTCAGCCAACCCGCCATCACCGTCTGCACAAGACGTTCAGATCACCGGGGGTCGCTTTATTGAACCAGGGAATCCAACTATGCTGGCTTGGTGTACTGCGAAACAAGAGGCATTGGAGAGGCAGAAAGTGCGCTTTGACATTGCCAATTACGACCGTCTAAATGCCAACGATATTTTATCCGGCTATCTCAGCCACGTGCACTCCAGTCGCGACTCTGAGAACGAAATGGTCAAACAGTTGCAGCTGAAATATGGGGTATGTTCTTCCGGCTTATCTATATTCCTTCAGCCCCCAAGTCTTCAGATTATGAAACAACCGGAATGATCTGTAGACTTTAGCATATAGGCCAAGACCTTTACCTTTGATTTTCTTGAATTCAATAAAATAGAATAAAATTTCACCTGTAGTCCCCAAGGGCCGGTTCTTTTTGATCATAAATGAGCCGGTACCTTAAATTGTTTTGTACCGTATTCAAAGAACTTAATATTCTGGCTTAACCTTGAGAAACTTGCTGAATTGCATACATTAGCCCCCAAGTGCCAAGTGATGTTACTTTGTAAAGTACTTGGGACTTAAAGTATGTCTTTAGAGCCATAAGAAATTGTTTTGGTATACATTATCCCCCAAGTGTCAAGTGGTTTTTTATAAAGTACTTGAGACTTGAATCTTGATTGTTGATCTTTAAGCGAAATCTTGACTCAACTGAGTATGCTCATTTTGCAAAATGCTTTATCTGAACTGAACTCGCAATTGACTGATGCAAAGACCCGGCTAGCAGGTCAGGAAACGGAAATCAAGTCTGCTAACTCCAAATTGCAAGTAAGTCTCTCTGAGACGGAAAACTTAAAGACCAGTTTAGCTGCCAAGAAGAAGACCTGGGCAGAGGAAAAATGCTTCTGACACAACGCGCTGAGAGAACCGAAGCAGCCCTTGAAGAGGTTTCAACAGAGCTGAACGGCTTAAAGGGCCGGGTGTCTCAAATGGTGTCCGCCATCTTTGGCAAGCCGTCCGTTTTTAATCCTATGTACTTTGCTGATCCGGAATATAAGCCGCCAGCTGACTTTGTTTTTAAAACATGCGCAGGCCCACGAAGCAAGAACCTGAGCCAAGATCCTTTGATTAAACTGAAGGCAGTGTACACTTTAGTAGAACAACTGTATATTGGCGCACAACGGGCACTTGCCACCATCTCTCCTGCCAATCCAGGACCCAACCGGCTCAGCGACATTTTGAAGAAACTATCAATCCTGCCTGCCAGATTTCAAGAAGTGAAGCGCTCCTGTGCGCGAGCCGGGGCTTTGACTGCCCTGAGCCGCTCCAAGGCTTGGGTGCCAAACCTAGACCCGGCGGATGTGGCCAGAGGCTATCCCACCGCGAAGGAAGATGGAACTCCCTTTGAGCAGGATGACTTCATGGCTTGCGTGCGCGGAGTCCGGCCTCAGGCAACTACCCTTGGAGATGATACCAATATTGACAAATATCAGCCGGGTTTTGATGCTGAAAATAAGAAGACGACGACTCCCTCGTACAAGATGACGGATTTGATCCCGCCTGTAAGAGAAAATACATTTGCCCCGGAAGTTGACCCGGCAGGCCTGATCGACGATGAAGCAGAATTCGTCACCGTGAATGGTTTTGACTGGTCAAAACCCAACTTCCAGCCAACAGAGGGCGGTGAACCGGCGAGGGAGGAATAATAACCATCTTCATTGGCTTATAAAAAGTCATGTAATAGTTTAGCTATGAAAACACTGAATGCCTTGCTTATGCCATCGTGCATAAAACACTGTATGTGACTCCGTGTTTCCTGATGGCAATATATGCATTATATTTGATGATTGTTTCTGCAACACTTTAACTCTGTTCCCTGTAGATACAAGAGAAAAGACTGGCTTGGCAGCTTAGAACCAAACGGGTTAAAACACCCGGCTTATATCCAATATGTTTATCATAATAGAAAACAGAAAACATATATAAATAAAGGACAAGGGCTGAAACTAACTCTTTAGTTAATGCAGCAGGCAATTATATATAAATAATAGCCATACTTGTACCTTTGATCCTTAGACCACCGGCTTGAGTAACCCGGGTAATGAAGCTGATAACTCAATCTTTCTGAGAAATCAATACCTTTGAATACTTTAATGATCGTCATACCTTGGTAGCCTTGTTTTCAAATAGACAAGCCGACGAAGAAGATCATGCTAATTATTTGCAACAAGAAACTCAAAGGCAAATAACAGTTAACAAGTATGATTTAACCTTATATTTGAAGGTCGGTGGTGTTGGAAATATGCCCTAGAGGCAATAATAAATTAGTTATTATTATATTTCCTAGTTCATGATAATCGTTTATTATCCATGCTAGAATTGTATTGATAGGAAACTCAGATACATGTGTGGATACATAGACAACACCATGTCCCTAGTAAGCCTCTAGTTGACTAGCTCGTTGATCAATAGATGGTTACGGTTTCCTGACCATGGACATTGGATGCCGTTGATAACGGGATCACATCATTGGGAGAATGATGTGATGGACAAGACCCAATCCTAAGCCTAGCACAAAGATCGTGTAGTTCGTATGCTAAAGCTTTTCTAATGTCAAGTATCATTTCCTCAGACCATGAGATTGTGCAACTCCCGGATACCGTAGGAATACTTTGGGTGTGCCAAACGTCACAACGTAACTGGGTGGCTATAAAGGTACACTACAGGTATCTCCGAAAGTGTCTGTTGGGTTGGCACGAATCGAGACTGGGATTTGTCACTCCGTGTAAACGGAGAGGTATCTCTGGGACCACTCGGTAGGACATCATCATAATGTGCACAATGTGATCAAGGAGTTGATCACGGGATGATGTGTTACGGAACGAGTAAAAGAGACTTGCCGGTAACGAGATTGAACAAGGTATCGGGATACCGACGATCGAATCTCGGGCAAGTACAATACCGATAGACAAAGGGAATTGTATACGGGATTGATCGAATCCTCGACATCATGGTTCATCCGATGAGATCATCGTGGAACATGTGGGAACCAACATGGGTATCCAGATCCCGCTGTTGGTTATTGACCGGAGAACGTCTCAGTCATGTCTGCATGGTTCCCGAACCCGTAGGGTCTACACACTTAAGGTTCGATGACGCTAGGGTTATAAAGGAAGTTTGTATGTGGTTACCGAATGTTTTTCAGAGTCCCGGATGAGATCCCGGACGTCACGAGGAGTTACGGAATGGTCCGGAGGTAAAGATTTATATATGGGAAGTCCTGTTTTGGTCACCAGAAAATTTTCGGGGTTTATCGGTAACGTACCGGGACCACCGGGAGGGTCCCGGGGGTCCACCAAGTGGGGCCACCAGCCCCGGAGGGCTGCACGGGCCAAGTGTGGGAGGGGACCAGCCCCAGGTGGGCTGGTGCGCCTCTCCACCAAGGCCCAAGGCGCCTCCAAGAGGGAAAGGGGGCAAACCCTAGGGCAGATGGGCCCTAAGGCCCACCCCAGGTGCGCCTCCCCCTCTCCCCCTTGTGGCCGCCACCCAGATGGGATCTGGGGGCTGCCGCCACCCCTAGGGAGGGAACCCTAGGTGGGGGCGCAGCCCCTCCCCTTCCCCTATATATACTTGAGGTATTGGAGGCTCCAAGACACACGAGTTCCTCTCCTTCTTGGCGCAACCCTACCCCTCTCCCCCCTCGTCTCTTGCGGTGCTTGGCGAAGCCCTGCTGGAGTACCACGCTCCTCCACCACCACCACGCCGTTGTGCTACTGCTAGATGGAGTCTTCCTCAACCTCTCCCTCTCTCCTTGCTGGATCAAGGCATGGGAGACGTCACTGAGCTGTACGTGTGTTGAACGCGGAGGTGCCATCCGTTCGGCACTAGGATCTCCGGTGATTTGGATCACGACGAGTACGACTCCTTCAACCCCGTTCTCTTGAACGCTTCCGCTTAGCGATCTACAAGGGTATGTAGATGCACTCTCCTTCCCCTCATTGCTGGTTTCTCCATAGATAGATCTTGGTGACACGTAAGAAAATTTTGAATTTCTGCTACGTTCCCCAACAGTGGCATCATGAGCTAGGTCTATTGCGTAGATTCTATGCACGAGTAGAACACAAAGTAGTTGTGGGCATTGATTTTGTTCAATATGCTTAGCGTTACTAGTCCAGTCTTGTTTCGACGGTATTGTGGGATGAAGCGGCCCGGACCGACCTTACACGTACTCTTACGTGAGACTGGTTCCACCGACTGACATGCACTAGTTGCATAAGGTGGCTAGCGGGTGTCTGTCTCTCCCACTTTAGTCGAAACGGATTCGATGAAAAGGGTCCTTATGAAGGGTAAATAGCAATTGGCATATCACGTTGTGGTTTTGCGTAGGTAAGAAACGTTCTTGCTAGAAACCCATAGCAGCCATGTAAAACATGCAAACAACAATTAGAGGACGTCTAACTTGTTTTTGCAGGGTATGCTATGTGATGTGATATGGCCAAGAAGAATGTGATGAATGATATGTGATGTATGAGATTGATCATGTTCTTGTAATAGGAATCACGACTTGCATGTCGATGAGTATGACAACCGGCAGGAGCCATAGGAGTTGTCTTTATTTATTGTATGACCTGCGTGTCATTGAACAACGCCATGTAATTACTTTACTTTATTGCTAACCGGTAGCCATAGTAGTAGAAGTAATAAGTTGGCGAGACAACTTCATGGAGACACGATGATGGAGATCATGATGATGGAGATCATGGTGTCATGCCGGTGACAAGATGATCATGGAGCCCCAAGATGGAGATTAAAGGAGCTATATGATATTGGCCATATCATGTCACTATTATTTGATTGCATGTGTTGTTTATCATGTTTTTGCATCTTGTTTACTTAGAACAACGGTAGTAAATAAGATGATCCCTCATAATAATTTCAAGAAAGTGTTCCCCCTAACTGTGCACCATTGCGACAGTTCGTTGTTTCGAAGCACCACGTGATGATCGGGTGTGATAGATTCCAACGTTCACATACAACGGGTGTAAGACAAATTTACACATGCAAACACTTAGGTTGACTTGACGAGCCTAGCATGTACAGACATGGCCTCGGAACACAGAAGACCGAAAGGTCGAACATGAGTCGTATAGAAGATACGATCAACATGAAGATGTTCACCGATGTTGACTAGTCCGTCTCACGTGATGATCGGACACGACCTAGTTGACTCGGATCATGTAATCACTTAGATGACTAGAGGGATGTCTATCTGAGTGGGAGTTCATAAGATGAACTTAATTATCCTGAACATAGTCAAAAAGATCTTTGCAAATTATGTCGTAAGCTCACGCTTTAGTTCCACTGTTTAGATATGTTCCTAGAGAAAATATAGTTGAAAGTTGACAGTAGCAATTATGTGGACAGTAGAAAGCTTATGTCCTTAATGCACCGCTCAGTGTGCTGAACCCCGAACGTCGTTTGTGGATGTTACAAACATCGGACATACATGTTTAGATAACTATGTGATAGTTCAGTTAAACGGTTTAGAGTTTAGGCACCAAAGACGTTTTCGAAACGTCGCAGAACATATGAGATGTTTCGAGGGCTGAAATTGGGATTTCAGGCTCGTGCCCACGTCAAGAAGTATGAGACCTCCGACGATTTTCTTAGCCTGCAAACTAAGGGAGAAAAGCTCAATCGTTGAGCTTGTGCTCAGATTGTCTGAGTGCCACAATCACTCGAATCGAGTGGGAGTTGATCTTCCAGAGATAGTGATGTTTCTCCAAAGTCATTGCCACCAAGCTGCTAGAGCTTCATGATGAACTATAACATATCAGGGATAGATATGATGATCCTTGAAATATTCGCGATGTTTGACACCGCGAAAGTAGAAATCAAGAAGGAGCACCAATTGTTGATGGTTAGTGAAACCACTAGTTTCAAGAAGGGCAAGGGCAAGAAGGGATACTTCATGAAACGGCAAATCAGCTGCTGCTCTAGTGGAGAAACCCAAGGTTGAACCCAAACCCGAGACTGAGTGCTTCTGTAATAAGGGAAACAGCCACTGGAGCAGAATTACCCTAGATACTTGGTAGATGAGAAGGCTGTCGATAGAAGTATATTGGATATACATTATGTTAATGTGTACTTTACTAGTACTCCTAGTAGCACCAGGGTATTAAATACCGGTTCGGTTGCTAAGTGTTAGTAACTCGAAATAAAATCTACGGAATAAACGGAAACTAGCTAAAGGTGAGATGACGATATGTGTTGGAAGTATTTCCAAGATTGATCAAATATCGTACGCTCCCTCTACCATCAAGATTGGTGTTTGCGTTGAGCATAGACATGATTGGATTATGTCTATCGCAATACGGTTATTCATTTAAGGAGAATAATGGTTACTCTGTTTATTTGAATAATACCTTCAATGGTCTTGCACCTAAAATGAATGGTTTATTGAATCTCGATCGTAGTGATACACATGTTCATGCCAAAAGATATAAGATAGTAATGATAGTACCACCTACTTGTGACACTGCCTCGTAAGTCATATCGGTATAAAACGCATGAAGAAGCTCCATCTTGATGGATCTTTGGACTCACTCGTTTTAAAAGGTTTGAGACATGTGAACCATGTCTATTGGTGTATATGCATGAAGAAACTCCATGCAAATGGACCGTTTGGACTCACTTGATTTTGAATCACTTGAGACATGCAAATCATACCACATGGGCAAGATGACTGAAAGCCTCATTTTCAGTAAAATGGAACTAGAAAGCAACTTGTTGGAAGTAATACATTTTGATGTGTGCAGTCCAATGAGTGTTGAGGCGTGTAGTGGATATCGTTATGTTCTTACTTCACAGATGATTTGAGTAGATGTTGAGTACATTTACTTGATAAATCACGAGTCTGAATTATTGAAAGGTTCAAGTAATTTCAGGGTGAAGTTGAAAGATCGTCGTGACAAGAGGATAAAAGATCTATGATATGATCATAGAGATGAATATCTGAATTACGAGTTTGGCACAGAATTAAGACATTATGGAAATTGTTTCACAACTAATACAGCCTAGAACACCGTAGTGTGATGGTGTGTCCGAACATCATAACTGCACCCTATTGGATATGATGCATACCATGATGTCTCTTATCGAATTACCACGATAGTTTATGGGTTAGGCATTAGAGACAACCACATTTACTTTAAATAGGGCACCACGTAATTCCGATGAGATGACACCGTGGTTTAGAGAAACCTAAGCTGCCATTTCTTAAAAGTTTGGGGCTGCGACACTTATGTGAAAAAGTTTCAGGCTGATAAGCTCGAACCCAAAGCGGATAAATGCATCTTCATAGGACACCCAAAACAGTTGGGTATACCTCCTGTCTCAGATCCGAAAGCAATAAGGGATTGTTTCTAGAATCGGGTCCTTTCTCGAGGAAAAGTTTCTCTCGAAGGAATTGAGTGGGAGGATGGTGGAGACTTGATGAGGTTATTGAACCGTCACTTCAACTAGTGTATAGCAGGGCACAAAGAGTTGTTCCTGTGGCACCTACACCAATTGAAGTGGAAGCTTATGATATTGATCATGAGACTTCCGATCAAGTCACTCCCAAACCTCGTAGGATGACAAGGATGCGTACTACTTCAGAGTGGTACGTAATCCTGTCTTGGGAGTCATGTTGCTAGACAACAATGAACCTACGAGGTATGGAGAAGCGATGGTGGGCCCGGATTCCGATAAATGGCTCGAGGCCATAAAATCCGAGAAAGGATCCATGTATGAAAACAAAGTATAGACTTTGGCAGAACGGCTCGATGGTCGTAAGGCTGTTGAGTACAGATGGATTTTAAAAGGAAGACGGACAATGATGGTAAGTATCACCATCAAGAAAGCTCGACTTGTCGTTAAGATGTTTTCCGACAAGTTCAAGGAGTTGACTACGATGAGACTTTCTCACTCGTAGCGATGCTAAGAGTCTGTTGCAATTATATTAGCGATTACTGCATGGTTTATGAAATCTTGCAGATAGGATGTCAAAAACATTGTTTTCTCAACGTTTTTCTTGAGGAAAGGTTGTATGTGATACAACCGGAAGGTTTTGTCAATCCTGAAAGATGCTAATAAGTATGCAAAGCTCCAGCAATCCTTCTAAGGACTGGAGTAAGCATCTCAGAGTTGGAATGTACGCTTTGATGAGATGATCAAAGATTTTGGGTTTATACAAAGTTTATGAGAAACTTGTATTTCCAAAGAAGTGAGTGGGAGCACTATAGAATTTCTGATGAGTATATGTTGTTGACATATTGTGGATCAGAAATGATGTAGAATTTCTGGAAAGCATATAGGGTTATTTGAAAAGTGTTTTTCAATAGAAAACCTGGATTAGGCTACTTGAACATTGAGCATCAAGATATATGAGGATAGATCAAAAACGCTAAATGGTACTTTCAAATGAGCACATACCTTGACATGATCTTGAAGGTGTTCAAGATGGATCAGTCAAGGAAGGAGTTCTTGCCTGAGTTGTAAGGTATGAAGTTAAGACTTAAAGCTCGACCACGGCAGAAGAAAGAGAAAGGACGAATGTCGTCCCATATGCTTTTGACATAGGCTCTATATGGTATGCCATGCTAAGTACCGCACCTGGTGTGTGCCTTGCCACATGTCTGGCAAGAGGGTACAAAGGTGATCCAGGAGTGGATCACTAGATAGCGGTCAAAATTATCCTTGGAGTAATAAGGACATGTTTCTCAATTATGGAGGTGATAAAGAGTTCGGCGTAAAGGGTTACATCGATGCAAGCTTTAACACCTATCTGAATGACTCTGAGTAGCAAACCGGATACATATAGTGGAGCAACCATTTGGAATAGCTCCAAGTGGAGCGTGGAAGCAACATTTATAATATGACCTAGAGATTTGCAAAGTCCATACAGATCTGATTGTTGCAGACCCGTTGACTAAAACCTCTCTCACAAGCAAAACATGATCAAACCCCAGAACTCATTGAGTCTTAATCACATGATGATGTGAACTAGTTTAGTGACACTAGTAAACTCTTTGGATGTTGGTCACATGGCGATGTGACCTGTGAGTGTTAATCACATGGCGATGTGAACTAGATTATTAACTCTAGTGCAAGTGGGAGACTGTTGGAAATATGCCCTAGAGGCAATAATAAATTAGTTATTATTATATTTCCTAGTTCATGATAATCGTTTATTATCCATGTAGAATTGTATTGATAGGAAACTCAGATACATGTGTGGATACATAGACAACACCATGTCCCTAGTAAGCCTCTAGTTAACTAGCTCGTTGATCAATAGATGGTTACGGTTTCCTGACCATGGACATTGGATATCATTGATAACGGGATCACATCATTGGGAGAATGATGTGATGGACAAGACCCAATCCTAAGCCTAGCACAAAGATCGTGTAGTTCGTATGCTAAAGCTTTTCTAATGTCAAGTATCATTTCCTCAGACCATGAGATTGTGCAACTCCCGGATACCGTAGGAATACTTTGGGTGTGCCAAACGTCACAACGTAACTGGGTGGCTATAAAGGTACACTATAGGTATCTCCGAAAGTGTCTGTTGGGTTGGCATGAATTGAGACTGGGATTTGTCACTCCGTGTAAACGGAGAGGTATCTCTGGGCCCACTCGGTAGGACATCATCATAATGTGCACAATGTGATCAAGGAGTTGATCACGGGATGATGTGTTACGGAACGAGTAAAAGAGACTTGCCGGTAACGAGATTGAACAAGGTATCGGGATACCGACGATCGAATCTCGGGCAAGTACAATACCGATAGACAAAGGGAATTGTATACGGGATTGATCGAATCCTCGACATCATGGTTCATCCGATGAGATCATCGTGGAACATTTGGGAACCAACATGGGTATCCAAATCCCGCTGTTGGTTATTGAACGGAGAACGTCTCAGTCATGTCTGCATGGTTCCCGAACCCGTAGGGTCTACACACTTAAGGTTCAATGATGCTAGGGTTATAAAGGAAGTTTGTATGTGGTTACCGAATGTTGTTCGGAGTCCCGGATGAGATCCCGGACGTCACGAGGAGTTCCGGAATGGTCCGGAGGTAAAGATTTATATATGGGAAGTCCTGTTTTGGTCACCGGAAAAGTTTCGGGGTTTATCAGTAACGTACCGGGACCACCGGGAGGGTCCCGGGGGTCCACCAAGTGGGGCCACCAGCCCGGGAGGGCTGCATGGGCCAAGTGTGGGAGGGGACCAGCCCCAGGTGGGCTGGTGCGCCTCTCCACCAAGGCCCAAGGCGCCTCCAAGAGGGAAAGGGGGCAAACCCTAGGGCAGATGGGCCCTAAGGCCCACCCCAGGTGCGCCTCCCCCTCTCCCCCTTGTGGCCGCCACCCAGATGGGATCTGGGGGCTGCCGTCACCCCTACGGAGGGAACCCTAGGTGGGGGCGCAGCCCCTCCCCTTCCCCTATATATAATTGAGGTATTGGAGGCTCCAAGACACACGAGTTCCTCTCCTTCTTGGCGCAGCCCTACCCCTCTCCCTCCTCGTCTCTTGCGGTGCTTGGCGAAGCCCTGCTGGAGTACCACGCTCCTCCACCACCACCACGCCGTTGTGCTGCTGCTGGATGGAGTCTTCCTCAACCTCTCCCTCTCTCCTTACTAGATCAAGGCATGGGAGACGTCACCGAGCTGTACGTGTGTTGAACGCGGAGGTGCCGTCCGTTCGGCACTAGGATCTCCGGTGATTTGGATCACGACGAGTACGACTCCTTCAACCCCGTTCTCTTGAACGCTTCTGCTTAGCGATCTACAAGGGTATGTAGATGCACTCTCCTTCCCCTCATTGCTAGTTTCTCCATAGATAGATCTTGGTGACACGTAAGAAAATTTTGAATTTCTGCTATGTTCCCCAACAGGTGGCTGCTGATTCGAATACGATCAGTAAATCGGACCAAAGGGGTTAAGCTAAGGTTTGAATACGACCATATAGCCCCCAGTGGTTGTGGCGTTGCGCCGATCAAGAGGGTACCGACAGCTATGTTCTCTTTGGTTCGAATACGACCTATGTTTGAACAGGAAGCCCCCAAATGACCTTAAGAGGTTTTTAACGACCCTGATTCAAATATGATCCAAGTCGGACCCAAAAGGGGTTAAGCTATGATTCAGATATGATCAAGAAGCCCCCTAGTGAGTTTGGCCTTGAGCCGATCAAGAGGGTTACGACAGCTATGTTCTCTTTGGTTCGAATACGACCTATGTTTGAACAGGAAGCCCCCAAGTGACCATGATAATTGCAGCTAGATTCGAATACGATCATAAGCCGGACCAAAAAAGGTTAGACTTGATTCAAATATGATCAGCTCCTTAATAGTCATTTGAAAATAAGAAATAACAAAGATGCATAATCTTTGAAAAGAAAAGAGACCGATGGTCTTACTTTATTACTTATCATGGTATATACAATGTTAAAGTATGTACATGATGAGAGCCGGTAGCTCAGGTGTAGTATGGGCGAAGTTGAGCAATGTTCCACGGCCGGCGGGTCTCCTCCTCCGACTTACATGAATCTTTGTGTTCTCGAACGTCAATGAGGTAATACGACCCGTTGTTTAAGTTCTTGCTGACCACAAAGGGTCCTTCCCAAGGTGGGGATAGCTTGTGCGCATCTGACAGATCCTGGATGAGCCAGAGCACCAGGTCGCCTTCCTGAAAAGTCCTGGATTTGACCCGGCGGCTGTGATAACGGCGCAGGTCCTGTTGATAAATTGCTGACCGAGCCACTGCAAAGTCTCTTTCTTCATCCTGTCTGGCTTGTTCATTATTAGCTTCAACATAAGCCGTCACACGGGGCAAGTCATGACGGATGTCACTAGGCAACACTGCTTCTGCTCCATACACCATGAAGAAAGGTGTGTAGCCTGTAGACCTTTTAGGTGTGGTGTTGATACTCCACAACACCGAGGGTAATTCCTCTAACCAACAACCCGGCGTTCGCTATAAGGGAACCATAAGCCGGGGTTTGAGACCTTTTAAAATTTCCTGATTTGCTCTCTCAGCTTGACCATTGGATTGAGGATGAGCTACAGAAGAAACATCAAGCCGGCTGTGCTCACGTTGATAAAACTCCTCCATAGCCCCTTGGGACATATTAGTGCCATTGTTAGTGATAATGCTGTATGGAAAACCAAAACGGAAGATCACCTTTTTCATGAACTGAACCGCCGTGGCCGCATCACACTTACTCACTGGCTCCGCCTCAACCCACTTAGTGAATTTATCAGCCGCCACTAAGAGATGTGTCTTTTTATCCTTAGACCTTTTGAAAGGTCCCACCATGTCAAGCCCCTAGACCGCAAACGGCCAAGTGATTGGAATCATCCGGAGCTCTTGAGCCGACACATGCGCTTGTCGTGCAAACTTTTGACATCCATCACATTCGCTGACCAGATCCTCTGCATCAGCGTGGGCCATCAACCAGTAAAAACCGTGACAAAAAGCCTTGGCCACCAGAGATTTTGACCCGGCGTGATGACCACACTCGCCTTCATGGATCTCACGAAATATTTCTTGACCTTCTTCGAGGGAAACACACCGCTGAAACGCTCCGGAGATGCTGCGATGGTATAATTCTCCATCCGAAATCGTCATTGACTTAGACCGTCGGGTTATCTGTCGAGCCAGGGTCTCATCCGCTGGCAACTCTCCCCGGGTCATCTAAGCCAAGAACGGCACTGTCCAATCTGGGATGACATGAAGAGCCGCCACCAACTGCGCCTCCGGGTCAGGAACGGCTAAATCTTCTTATGTGGGCAACTTGACAGACGGGTTATGCAAAACATCCAAAAAGGTGTCAGGTGTGGTACCGGCTTACGCTGAGACCTCAACCGGCTTAAAGCATCAGCTGCTTCGTTCTTTCGATGGTTGATGTGCTCCACCTGATAACCTTTAAAATGCCCTGCAACAGCATCAACCTCCCGGCGATAAGCCGCCATGAGAGGGTCCTTGGAATCCCATTTGCCTGATACCTGTTGAGCCACTAGATCCGAGTCGCCAAGACATCTGACCCGGCTCAAACTCGTCTCTTTTGCCACTCGAAGACCATGGAGCAAAGATTCATACTCTGCTGCGTTGTTAGTGCAAGGAAACATCAACCGTAACACATAACAAAATTTGTCACCTCGAGCAGAGGTTAAAACAACTCCAGCCCCCGAGCCTTCCAACTGTCTGGACCCATCAAAATGAATAGTCCAATACGTGTTGTCCGGTTTTTCTTCTGGCATCTGCATCTTTGTCCAGTCATTAATGAAGTCAACTAGTGCTTGAGATTTGATCGTGGTACGTGGCATATACTTCAACCCATGAGACCCAAGCTCAATCGCCCACTTGGCAACTCGTCCAGTGGCTTCCCTATTTTGAATGATGTCTCCCAAAGGAGCAGAGCTAACCACGGTGATTGGATGTCCCTGAAAATAATGCTTAAGCTTTCGTCTTGCCATGAACACCCCATATACGAGCTTCTGCCAGTGTGGATATCGTTGCTTGGATTCAATTAGCACCTCACTGACGTAGTAAACCGGCCGTTGAACCGGATGCTGCTTGCCAGCCTCCTTGCGCTCCACCACAATAGCCACACTAACAGCTCGTGAGTTGGTGGCCACGTATAACAGCAACGGCTCTTTCTCAGCTGGAGCAGCCAGGACCGGCGGCTCAGCAAGCTGTTTCTTCAAATCTTCAAAAGCAGAGTTTGCAGCATCGCTCCAAAAAAAATCATATGTTTTCTTCATCATCTGATACAGAGGCATTGCCTTCTCCCCTAACCGGCTTATGAACCGGCTCAAAGCAGCGACATGACCCGCCAGTCGTTGAACGTCATTGATGCATGTTGGTTTGGCCAGGGATGTAATTGCCTTGATTTTCTCCGGGTTAGCCTCAATACCTCGGTTAGACACCAAAAAACCCAAGAGCTTGCCGGCTGGGACTCCAAAAACACACTTGGCCGGGTTAAGCATCATTTTGTAGACCCGGAGATTATCGAAAGTCTCTTTCAGATCTGCGACCAACGTTTCCTCCTTCCTGGATTTTACCACTATATCATCCACATAAGCATGAACATTACGTCCAATTTGATCGTGAAGACAATTCTACACACACCGTTGGTAAGTCACCTGGGCACTCTTCAACCCAAAAGGCATAGACACATAGCAGAAAGCTCCAAAAGGAGTGATAAAAGCCGTCTTCTCCTGATCTTTGATGGCCATCTTGATCTGATGATAACCAGAATACGGATCCAAAAAACTCAAACGTGCGCAACCCGCTGTAGCATCAATGATCTGATCAATATGGGGTAGGGCAAAAGGATCAGTCGGACAAGCCTTGTTCAGATCTGTGTAATCCATACACATACGCTAGGTGCCATTCTTTTTGAGTACAAGCACCAGGTTGGCTAACCACTCTGGGTGAAAGACTTCTACAATGAACCCAGCTGCCAAAAGTTGGGCCACCTCTTCTCCAATGGCCTTGCGCCTTTCTTCATTGAACCGTCGGAGAAATTGTCTGACAGGTTTAAACTTTGGATCAATATTGAGAGTATGCTCAGCGAGTTCCCTCGGGACACCCGGCATGTCTGAAGGTTTCCATGCGAAGATGTCCCGGCTCTCACGGATGAACTCGATGAGCGCGCTTTCCTATTTTGGATCCAAGTTAGCACTGATGATGAACTGCTTGGATGAGTTGCCAGGCACAAAGTCAACCATCTTGGTGTCATCAGCTGATTTGAACTTCAACACCGGCTCATGCTCTGTTGTTGGTTTCTTTAATGATGTCATGTCTGCCGGGTCAACATGATCTTTGTAAAAATTTAACTCCTCTGTTGCACAGACAAATTCAGCATAGGCATCATCACCTTCTTCACACTCCAAAGCTATTTTCCGGCTCCCGTGTACTGTAATGGTGCCCTTATAACCCGACATCTTAAGCTGCAAATACACATAACACGGCCGAGCCATGAATTTGGCATAAGCCGGCCGTCCAAACAGATCATGATACTGGCTTTTGATCTTAACCACCTCAAAGGTTAATTTTTCTGCTTTGGAGTCATACTAATCCCCAAAGGCTACTTCTAGTTCAATCTTACCCACTGGGTATGCCGACTTGCCAAGAACTACACCGTGAAAAACAGTGTTGGATTGTTTAAGACTCTTATCAGTCAATCACATCTGGCGGAACGTCTCATAGTAGAGGATGTTGATGCTGCTGCCTCCATCCATGAGTACCTTAGTGAATTTGTATCCACCAACCTGAGGCGCCACCACCAAAGCCAAGTGACCCGGATTATCGACCCGGGGTGGGTGATCCTCTCTGCTCCACACAATAGGCTGCTCTGACCAACGTAAGTAACATGGAACCGCCGGCTCAACGGCATTGACGGCCCTCTTGTGTAGCTTCTGGTCTCTCTTACATAAGCTAGTGGTGAATACATGGTATTGCCCACTATTCAGCTGCTTCGGGTTGCTACGATATCCGGACTGCTGCTGCTGATTACCTTGGGCGGGTTGCGGATTATACCCTCCTTGGTTACCACGATGGCCCTGATCGTGGAATCCTCCTCCACCTAAGCCGGTGCCAGGGCCTTGGAAACCGCCTCCACCTGAGCCGCCACCTGGGCCGTGACCTCCATCAAACGCGTTTGAATTTTTAAACGCCTTCATGATCGTACAATCTTTCCACAGGTGGGTGGCTGGCTTCTCCTGGGTGCAGTGCTTTGGACAAGGCTCATTCAATAATTGCTCAAGGGTGGGACCTGACCCGCCCGACCGAGGGGGCTATCTGCCCTTGCACCGTTGATTTTCGCCCTGTGCATTGGTGTTAGCAACAAACTCATCAGCCTTACAGTTATTACCTCCTTGATTCGCCGGGTTATGCTGATGACCCTTGGCCGTTGCCGTTCTTCTTTCCCTTCGTTGCCTTTTCTTCATCAGACACCGGGTCCTTGGTAGTATCAGAATTAGCATACTTGATGAGAGCCGCCATCAATGTTCCCATGTCATTACAGTCACGCTTGAGCCGCCCCAGCTTCTGCTTCAGAGGTTCAAAACGACAATTTTTCTCCAACATTAAGACTGCTGAGTCGGCATCCATTTTATCAGATGAATGCATTATCTCCTTGACCCGGCGCACCCAATGGGTTGTGGATTCACCATCCTCTTGCTTGCAATTTGTTAGGTCCACAATCGACATAGGCTTCTTACACGTGTCTTTGAAGTTCTTGATGAACCGGGCCTTCAACTCCGCCCATGAGCCGATAGAATTGGGTGGCAATCCTTTCAAGCAAGTACGAGTTGTTCCATCCAACATCATAGTGAAATACTTGGCCATTGCTGTGTCGCTGACCTCCAACAACTCCGTAGCCATCTCATAACTCTCAATCCAAGCCCCGGGCTGTAAGTCAGCCGTGTAATTAGGCACCTTACGAGGCCCCTTAAAATCCTTTGGCAAACGCTCATTATGTATGGCCGACACCAAGCAAGGAACGCCTGCGGTTCTTGTGGCCACTCCTGCCTCGACCGAGGTTGCTGGATAAGCCGGAAAAGTTTGATGAGCCGCCTGATCTGCTGCCATTTGAACTGCTCGTTCCACCTCTTGTCGAATCCTCTCCTGATTCGCCAAGTTAAGGACTCTAGCCCGCACCGGCTCATGCCTGTATGGCCGGTTGTGGCGTTGAGCATTGCTTGACATATCTGCGGATTCCATATGCCTACTATAACTCGGGCTCTGGCTTGGGCGAGGAGTTGAATGGATCCTATCTCGACTGTAGGAGTATGCATCCTGCTGCGCCAGAGCTGTTTGAAGAAGTTCTCTTATCCTCCGTGTTTCAATTGCCGCCGGTGAGTCACCTTCCATCGGAAGAGCCACCAGACGAGCCGATGCTGCGATGAGGTTTTCCAAAGGGTTGGAGAAGTGACCCGGCGGCGTTGGGACGTAATGAGGCGGAGCGGTAATTATACGAGGTGGATCCATGGCACGCGGCTGGACCGGTGCACCGGGTGTTGTAATCCGGGGTGCCTCCGGCGGGTTACTTCCCCCGGCTCCGGGTGTGTAAAAAAGATTCCTAGGATCGAGCGTCATAGGCAGATGTGATTGGGTTTTCTTATGCCTCCTCCTCATGACCTCGTTCGACGCGTTTAGATCCACCGAGAGCTGGAAGGTCTCCGCTTGAAGCTGTTGAGCACGAACGTCCAAAGCCGCCCGCTCTGCTGCCATCATGACTTCCTCTGCGGCTAGATTTTCCTTAGCTTGCACCATCTCTTCACGTACGCGTGCCACCTCTGCGTCATGCTGGGCTTTATCCGCCGGCTCTACCACGGCAGTCAACAGAGTCGTCAGTTTATCCATGAGGTCCATCAAGATCTGAGCCGGGGGGCGCGCGGGGTCTCCTGACCCGACTGCAGCCGACCCGGTAGCTGTTGCCGCCGCTGCTGTAGAGTTCTGCCCGGGCTATGTCCCTGCCATGAAGACTCCGGCCCAATTCGGCGGCTCAAGAGGGTCCGGAATACTGATGCCATCGGAACAACCCCCGAGCATGCCGTCCTGCAGCTGGTACAAAGAGTCTGTCTTGCCCGTTGATGATGCAGTGTCAGAACAGACGGCTGTCTCACCGCCCTCCACCGATCCTTCAGAGTATTCACCGTCGTGGACGCAGCCTACGAAGGCATGCTTCACGGCAGATTGAACACAGTCGGTCCTCGCGCGCCGAGCCGTTTTGATGAGGTCGGTGTGGACGTCCAACTCAGGACCTGACTCCCCGATCCGGCCGATGAAGACGTGAATTCCGCCGAAGGGGACCCGGTATCTGTACTCAATTGAGCCAGCCTCGGAGCCCCAGCCTTCGTCGTCGATGTAGAGCTTGCCGCGACGACTCTTGGTCATCCGGCCCACTGCGTATCCCTTGGGCCCTTCGAAGTTGCCCTTTAAGAACTCAAATCCACCATGCGCTGGCCCCACGGTGGGCGCCAACTGTCGTGGAATTGTCACGGCGGATGTCCTAGAGCAAGGACTTAGTCGTAGGGCCATCGCACTAGGAAGCTTAAAGGGGTTAATCGGGACAAAGGACACGAGAGGGTTTTATACTAGTTCGGCCCCTTACGATGAAGGTAAAAGCCTATGTCTAGTTGGGATTGGTATTGTTGAGGTTTCGATCACCAAGAGGCTCAACTCACCAGCTTGGTTATCGATTTGTTGTCTTCTTTTTCTAAGTCGCCACCGGGTCATCCCCTTATATACATGGGTTGACGCCTGGTGGCCTACAGAGTCCTGGCCAGCTCATAATCGTGTCCGGCTCGGTGGCTTCCTTTACATGCCTTTCTTTACACGTCTTTCCTTACATACGGCGGTTTACAATATCGAGCCTTAAGCCGCCTCCAGGCCCTTGGGCCTTCTATAAGGTTTAATAAACTATCGTCTTGAATGTTTACTGGGCTTCTAGCGTAACCCGCCATTGGGGCTGACCCGGCCCCTCCTGGGCGGGTCATGACTGATAGTAATATCCCCAACACATAGTGTCACTAGTATGCCTCTACTTGACTAGCTCGTTAATCAAAGATGGTTAAGTTTCCTAACCATAGACATGAGTTGTCATTTGATTAACAGGATCACATCATTAAGAGAATGATGTGATTGACTTGACCCATTCTGTTAGCTTAGCACTTGATCGTTTAGTTTGTTGCTATTGCTTTCTTCATGACTCATACATGTTCCTATGACTATGAGATTATGCAACTCCTGTTTACCGGAGGAACACTTTATGTGCTACCAAACGTCACAACGTAACTGGGTGATTATAAAGGTGCTCTACAGGTGTCTCCAGAGGTACTTGTTGGGTTGGCGTATTTCGAGATTAGGATTTGTCACTCCGATTGTTGGAGAGGTATCTCGGGGCCCACTTGGTAATACACATCACTTAAGCCTTGCAAGCATTGCAACTAATGAGTTAGTTGCGGGATGATGTATTATGGAACGAGTAAAGGGACTTGCCGATAACGATATTGAACTAGGTGTTGAGATACCGACGGTCGAACCTCGGGCAAGTAACATACCGATGACAAAGGGAACAACGTATGTTGTTATGCGGTTTGACCGATAATGATCTTTGTAGAATATGTAGGAGCCAATATGAGCATCCAGGTTCCGCTATTGGTTATTGATCGGAGACGTGTCTCGGTCATGTCTACATAGTTCTCGAACCCGTAGGGTCCGCACGCTTAAAGTTCGATGACGGTTATATTATGAGTTTATGTGTTTTGATGTACCGAAGGTAGTTCGGAGTCCCGGATGAGAACGGGGACATGACGAGGAGTCTCGAAATGGTCGTGACATAAAGATTGATATATTGGACGACTATATTCGGACATCGGAAAGGTTCCGAGTGGTTCGGGTATTTTTCAGAGTACCAGGGAGTTACGGGAATACGGGGGGAGAAGTATATGGGCCTTATTGGGCTTTAGGGGAGAGAGAGGCAGGCCGCGCGCCCCCCAATGACTAGTCCGAATTGGACTAGGGGGAGGGGCGGTGCCCCCTCCTTCCTTCTCGTCCCTCTTCCCCTTCCTTGTCTCCTACTCCTACTACTTGGAAGGGGAGGAATCCTACTCCCGGTGGGAGTAGGACTCCTCCAGGGCGCGCCATAGGGCCGGCCCTCTCCCCCTCCTCCACTCCTTTATATACGTGGCCAAGGGGCACCCCATAGACACAACAATTGATCTCTTGGATCTTTTAGCCATGTGCGGTGCCCCTCTCCACCATAGTCCACCTCGATAATATTGTAGCGGTGCTTAGGCGAAGCCCTGCGACAGTTGAACGTCAACATCGTCACCACGCCGTCATGCTGACGGAACTCTCCCTCAAAGCTCGGCTAGATCGGAGTTCGAGGGACGTCATCGAGTTGAACGTGTGCAGAACTCGGAGGCGCCGTGCGTTCGGTACTTGATCGGTTGGATCGTGAAGACGTACAACTACATCAACCGCGTTGTGCTAACACTTCCGCTTTCGGTCTACGAGGGTACGTAGACACACTCTCCCCTCTCGTTGCTATGCATCACCATGATCTTGCGTGTGCGTAGGATTTTTTTTGAAATTACTACGTTCCCCAACAACCCCTCCAAGGGCCGGCCTCCTCCTCCCTCCCTTCTTTATATACGGGGGCAAGGGGGCACCCCAAGACACAACTATTGATCATTGATCTCTTAGCCATGTGCGGTGCCCTTACTACGTTCCCCAACAGCCCCTCCAAGGGCCGACCTCCTCCTCCCTCCCTTCTTTATATACGGGGGGCAAGGGGGCACCCCAAGACACAACAATTGATCATTGATCTTTAGTCGTGTGCGGTGCCCCTTCCACCATAATCCACCTCGATCATATCATAGCGGTGCTTAGGCGAAGCCCTACGTCGGTAGCATCATCATCACCGTCACCATGCCGTCGTGCTGACGAAACTCTCTTGTGAAGCTTTGCTGGATCGGAGCTCGCGGGACGTCATCTAGTTGAACGTGTGCAAAACTCATAGGTGTCGAGCGTTCGGTACTTGGATCGGTCGGATCGTGAAGACGTACGACTATATCAACCGCGTTGTGCTAACGCTTCCGCATTCGGTCTACGAGGGTACATGGACACACTCTTCCCTCTCGTTGCTATGCATCACCATGATCATGTGTGTGCGTAGGGATTTTTTTGAAATTACTACGTTTCCCAACAGTGGTATTTGATACGTCTCCAACGTATCTATAATTTTTGATTGCTCCATGCTATATTATCTACTGTTTTGGACTATATTGGGCTTTATTTTCCACGTTTATATTATTTTTGGGACTAACCTATTAACCGGATGCCCAACCCAGAATTGCTGTTTTTTGCCTATTTCAGTGTTTTGGATAAACAGAATATCAAATGGAGTCCAAACGGAATAAAATCTTCGGAAACGTGATTTTCTCACGAACGTGATCCAGGAGACTTGGACCCTACTGCAAGGGATCAAAGAGGTGGTCACGAGGGTGGGGGGCGCGCCCCCTAGGGCGCGCCTCCTACCTCGTGGGCCCCTCGGTGCTCCACCGACGTACTCCTTCCTCCTATATATACACATGTACCCCCAAACGATCAGAAGAGGAGCCAAAAACCTAAATCCACCGCCGCAACTTTCTGTATCCACGAGATCCCATCTCGGGGCCTGTTCCGGAGCTCCGCCGGAAGAGGGCCGTCATCACGGAGGGCTTCTAAATCATCCTAGCCCCTCCGATGAAGTGTGAGTAGTTTACCTTAGACCTTCGGGTCCATAGTTAGTAGCTAGATGGCTTCTTCTCTCTCTTTGAATCTCAATACAAAGTTCTCCCCCTCTCTCGTGGAGATCTATTCGATGTAATCTTCTTTTTGCGGTGTGTTTGTTGAGACCGATGAATTGTGGGTTTATGATCAAGTCTATCTATGAATAATATTTGAATCTTCTCTGAATTCTTTTATGCATGATTGGTTATCTTTGCAAGTCTCTTCGAATTATCCATTTGGTTTGGCCAACTAGATTGGTAGTTCTTGCCATGGGAGAAGTGCTTAGCTCTGGGTTCGATCTTGCGGTGTCCTTACCCAGTGACAGAAGGGGCAGCAAAGCACGTATTGTATCGTTGCCATTGAGGATAACAAGATGGGGTTTATTTCATATTTCATGAATTTATCTCTCTACATCATGTCATCTTGCTTAAGGCGTTACTCTGTTTTTAACTTAATACTCTAGATGCATGCTGGATAGCGGTCGATGAGTGGAGTAATAGTAGTAGATGCAGAATCATTTCGATCTACTTGTCACAGACGTGATGCCTATATACATGATCATGCCTAGATATTCTCATAATTATGCTCAATTCTATCAATTGCTCAACAGTAATTTGTTCACCCACCGTAGAATACTTATGCTCTTGAGAGAAGCCACTAGTGAAACCTATGGCCCCCGGGTCTATTCTCATCATATCAATCTCCATCACTTTTATATTGTTTTGCTATTTACTTTGCCTTTACTTTTTACTTTGCATCTTTATACCAAAAATACCAAAAATATTCTATCTATCAGATCTCACTCTCGTAAGTGACCGTGAAGGGCTTGACAATCCCTAATTGCGTTGGTTGCGAGTAGCTATCGCTTTGTGCAGGTACGAGGGACTTGAGCGTGGGCTCCTACTGGATTGATACCTTGGTTTTCAAAAACTGAGGGAAATACTTACGCTACTCTATTGCATCATCCCTTCCTCTTCGGGGAAAACCAACGCAAGCTCAAGACATAGCAGTATCAGAGCCAGGTTTATGCGTAGACGTTATATGCACGAGTAGAACACAAGTGAGTTGTGGGTGATACAAGTCATACTGCTTACCAGCATGTCATACTTTGGTTCGGCGGTATTGTTGGATGAAGCGGCCCGGACCGACATTACGCATAAGCTTACGCGAGACTGGTTCTACCGACGTGCTTTGCACACAGGTGGCTGGCGAGTGTCAGTTTCTCCAACTTTAGTTGAATCTAGTGTGATTGCGCCCGGTCCTTGTTGAAGGTTAAAACATCACTAACTTGACAAACTGTCGTTGTGGTTTTTGATGTGTAGGTGAGAACGGTTCTTGCTCAGCCCATAGCAGCCACGTAAAACTTGCAACAACAAAGTAGAGGACGTCTAACTTATTTTTGCATGGCATGTTGTGATGTGATATGGTCAAGACATGATGCTATAATTTATTCTATGAGATGATCATGTTTTGTAATGGAGTTATCGGCAAGTGGCAGAAGCCTTATGGTTGTCCCTTTATTGCATAAGATGCAAGCGCCAAATAATTGCTTTACTTTATCACTATCCGATAGCAATAGTTGCAAGAGCAATAGTTGGCGAGATGACCATGTGACGACACATTGATATAGATCAAGATGATGGAGATCATGGTGTCATGCCGGTGACGATGGAGATCATGATGATGCTTTGGAGATGGAGATCAAAGGCACAAGATGATGATGGCTATATCATAACACATATTTTGATTGCATGTGATGTTTATCTTTTATGCATCTTACTTTGCTTAGTTCGACGGTAGCTTTATAAGATGACCCCTTACAAAAATTTCAAGGTATAAGTGTTCTCCCTGAGTATGCACCATTGCCAAAGTTCGTCGTGCCGAGACACCACGTGATGATCGGGTGTGATAAGCTCAACGTTCATCTACAACGGGTGTAAGACAGTTTTGCACATGCAGAATACTCGGGTTAAACTTGACGAGCCTAGCATATGCAGATATGGCCTCGGAACACTAGAGACCGAAAGGTCGAGCGTGAATCATATAGTAGATATGATCAACATAGTGATGTTCACCATTGAAAACTACTCCATCTCACGTGATGATCGGACATGGTTTAGTTGATTTGGATCACGTGATCATTTAGATGACTAGAGGGATGTCTATTGCTACCTCTTGAGCACTTGCGTTAGTTTTCCCTTGAACAGGAAAGGGTGGTGCAGCAAAGTAGCGTAAGTATTTCCCTCCAATTTTGAGAACCAAGGTATCAATCCAGTAGGAGGCCACGCACGAGTCCCTCGTACCTACACAAACAAATAAATCCTCGCAACCAACGCGATAAGGGGTTGTCAATCCCTACACGGTCACTTACGAGAGTGAGATCTGATACATATGATAAGATAATATTTTTGGTATTTTTATGATAAAGATGCAAAGCAAAATAAAAGGAAATAAAAATAACTAAGTATTGGAAGATTAATATGATGGAAGATAGACCCGGGGGCCATAGGTTTCACTAGTGGCTTCTCTCGAGAGCATAAGTATTCACGACGGGTAAACAAATTACTGTTAAGAAATTGACAGAATTGAGCGCAGTTATGAGAATATCTAAGTATGATCATGTATATAGGTATCACGTCCGAGACAAGTAGACCGACTCCTGCCTGCATCTACTACTATTACTCCACACATCGACCGCTATCCAGCATGCATCCAGAGTATTAAGTTCAAGAGAACAGAGTAACGCTTTAAGAAAGATGACATGATGTAGCGGGATAAACTCATGCAATATGAAATAAACCCCATCTTGTTATCCTTGATGACAACAATAAAATACGTGCCTTGCTGCCCCTACTGTCACTGGGAAAGGACACCGCAAGATTGAACCCAAAGCTAAGCACTTCTCCCATTGCAAGAAAGATCAATCTGGTAGGCCAAACCAAACTGATAATTCGAAGAGACTTGCAAAGATAACCAATCATACATAAAAGAATTCAGAGAAGATTCAAATATTGTTCATAGATAAACTTGATCATAAACCCACAATTCATCGGCCTCAACAAACACATCGCAAAAGAAGATTACATCAAATAGATCTCCACAAGAGAGGGGGAGAACTTTGTATTGAGATCCGAAAAGAGAGAAGAAGCCATCTAGCTAATAACTATGGACCCGTAGGTCTGAGGTAAACTACTTACACTTCATCGGAAGGGCTATGGTGTTGATGTAGAAGCCCTCCGTGATCGATGCCCCCTCCGACGGAGCTCCAGAACAGGCCCCAAGATGGGATCTCGTGGATACAAAAAGTTATGGCGGTGGAATTAGGGTTTTGGCTCTGTATCTGGTAGTTTGGGGGTACGTAGGTATATATAGGAGGAAGGAGTACGTCGGTGGAGCAACAGGGGGGCCACGAGGGTGGAGGGCGCGCCCCCTACCTCATGGCCTCCTGGTTGATGTCTTGACGTAAGGTCCAAGTCCTCTGGATCATGTTCGTTCCGAAAATCACGTTCCCGAAGGTTTCATTCTGTTTGGACTCCGTTTGATATTCTTTTTCTGTGAAACCCTAAAATAGGCAAAAAAACAACAATTCTGGGTTGGGCCTCCGGTTAATAGGTTAGTCCCCAAAATAATATAAAAGTGTATAATAAAGCCCAATAATGTCCAAAATAGAATATAATATAGCATGGAACAATCAAAAATTATAGATACGTTGGAGACGTATCAAGCATCCCCAAGCTTAATTCCTGGTCGTCCTCGAGTAGGTAAATGATAAAAACAGAATTTTTGATGTGGAATGCTACTTGGCATAATTTCAATGTAATTCTCTTAATTGTGGTATGAATATTCATATCCGAAAGATTCAAGACAAAAGTTTAATATTGACATAGAAATAATAATACTTCAAGTATACTAACTAAGCAATTATGTCTCTTCAAAATAACATGGCCAAAGAAAGTTATCCCTACAAAATCATATAGTGTGGCTATGCTCCATCTTCACCACACAAAGTATTCAAATCATGCACAACCTTGATGACAAGCCAAGCAATTGTTTCACACTTTTAATGTTCTCAAACTTTTTCAATCTTCACGCAATACATGAGCGTGAGCCATGGACATAGCACTATAGGTGGAATAGAATGGTGGTTGTGGAGAAGACAAAAAGGGAGAAGATAGTCTCACATCAACTAGGCGTATCAACGGGCTATGGAGATGCCCATCAATAGATATCAATGTGAGTGAGTAGGGATTGCCATGCAATGGATGCACTAGAGCTATAAATATATGAATGCTCAACAAAAAGAAACTAAGTGGGTGTGCATCCAACTTGCTTGCTCACGAATACCTAGGGCATTTTGAGGAAGCCCATCGTTGGAATATACAAGCCAAGTTATATAATGAAAAATTCCCACTAATATATGAAAGTGATAACATAGGAGACTCTCTATTATGAAGATCATGGTGCTACTTTCAAGCACAAGTGTAGAAAAAAGGATAGTAGTATTGCCCCTTTTTATATTTTATTTTTTGGGGCCTTCCTTTTTTTTCTTTGGCCTTTCTCTTTTTTTATTTGGGACAATAATATATGAATGATGATCATCACACTTCTATTTATTTACAACTCAATGATTACAACTCGATACTAGAACAAAGTATGACTCTATATGAATGCCTCCGGCGGTGTACTGGGATAGCAATGATGCATGAGTGAATTATATGAAAGAATTATGAACAGTGGCTTTGCCACAACTAAAATGTCAACTACATGATCATGCAAAGTGATACGACAATGATGGCGCGTGTCATGATAAATGGAACGGTGGAAAGTTGCATGGCAATATATCTCGGAATGGCTATGGAAATGCCATGATAGGTAGGTATGGTGGCTGTTTGGAGGAAGGTATATGGTGGGTGTATGATACCGGCGAAAGGTGCGCGGTATTAGAGAGGCTAGCAATGGTGGAAGGGTGAGAGTGCGTATAATCCATGGACTCAACATTAGTCATAAAGAACTCACATACTTATTGCAAAAATCTATTAGTTATCGAAGAAAAGTACAACACGCATGCTCCTAGGGGGATAGATTGGTAGGAAAAGACCATCGCTCGTCCCCGACCGCCACTCATAAGGAGGACAATCAATAAATACATTATGCTCCGACTTCTTAACATAACGGTTCACCATACGTGCATGCTACGGGAACCACAAACTTCAACACAAGCATTTCTCAAATTCACAACTACTCAACTAGCACGACTCTAATATCACTATCTCCATATCTCAAAACAATTATCAAGTTTCAAACTTCTCATAGTATTCAACACACTCATAAGAAAATTTTATTTATTTAATCTTGAATGCCTCAAATAATTAAAGCAAATTACCATACTGTTTTGTAGGACTCTCAAAATAATCTAAGTGAAGCATGAGAGAACAATGGTTTCTATAAAACAAATCCACCGACGTGCTCTAAAAGATATAAGTGAAGCACTAGAGCAAAAACTATATAACTCAAAAGATATAAGTGAAGCACATAGAGTATTCTAATAATTTCTGAATCATGTGTGTCTCTCTCAAAAAGGTGTGTGCAGCAAGGATGATTGTGGAAAACTAACAAATAAGACTCAAATAATAGAAGAATCTCCAAGCAAAACACATATCATGGTAAATAAAAATATAGCTCCAAGTAAAGTTACCGACATAAGTAGACGAAAGAGGGGATGCCTTCCGGGGCATCCCCAAGCTTTGGCTTTTAGGTGTCCTTAGATTATCTTGGGGGTGCCATGGGCATGCCCAAGCTTAGGCTCTTGCCACTCCTTGTTCCATAATCCTTCAAATCTTTATCCAAAACTTGAAAACTTGACAACACAAAACTTAAAGTAGAAAATCTCGTGAGCTCTATTATCGAAAGAAAACAAAACACCACTTCAAGATACTGTAATGAACTCATTATTTATTTATAGTGGTGTTAAACCTACTGTATTCCAACTTCTCTATGGTTTATAAACTATTTTACTAGCCATAGATTCATCAAAATAAGCAAACAACACATGAAAAACAGAATCTGTCAAAAACAGAACAGTCTGTAGTAATCTGTAGCTAACGCAAAATATGGAACCCCAAAAATTCTAAAATAAATTGCTGGACGTGAGACATTTATCTATTAATCATCTTAAAAAAGAATTAACTAAATATCACTTTCCAAATAAAAATGGCAGCAGTTCTCGTGAGCGCTAAAGTTTCTGTTTTTTACAGCAAGATTAACAAGACTTTCCCCAAGTCTTCCCAACGGTTCTACTTGGCACAAACACTAATTGAACACAAAAAACACAAAAACAACATAGGATAGATAAATTATTTATTACTAAACAGGAGCAAAAAGCAAGGAATAAAAATAAAATTGGGTTGCCTCCCAACAAGCGCTATCGTTTAACGCCCCTAGCTAGGCATAAAAAGCAAGGATAGATCTAGGTGTTGCCATCTTTAGTTGGTAGTTCTTTAATAAGACATCTATCACCCTTAGGAGTTTATTCCCTTTTATCAATAATCAAACTTCTAGGCACAAGATCGACAAAATCATTAGTAGCAAATGGTTCCTTAATGATAGCAAAACGATTAGGATGAATACTTATAGATTTGAGATCCGCGGTTTCCTTGCTAGAGGATTCACCCTTATTTTTAGGAACATACCATAAGCTTGGCACTTTTAGTTGGAGGACTTGGAGTATTCATTACGGAAGAAAAAGTTGTTCCCACGTTGGTAATAATACCCTCAAGATTATCGATTCTAGTGGAATCATGATTTATTCTTTCATTAACTATAGGTTCCTTCTCTTTAATATTTTTCAAAGTTACTCCTACTTTAGATCCATATTGGGTAATTTGGTTGTGGATCTTTTTATCGAAAGTTTCAATTAACTCAACAGTAGCAACTTTATTTTCAATAATTTCAAGTTTTTGCATTACATGCTCCAAAGTTAACATAGTTCCATTAATCATAAGAGGGGGTGAGCCAAACAAATCTATCATAGCATTATAAGAATCAAAAGTATGGCTACCCAAGAAATTCCCTCTAGTAATGGTATCAAGGACATATCTGTACCAAGGAGTAGTGCCTATTTACAAATTGCGGAGAAGAACGGAAGTGGATTGCTTCTTGGTAGATCTATTTTGAGCATTGCAAATCCTATACCAAGCGTCTTTTAAATTTTCTCTTTCCCTTTGTTTAAAATCAAGAACTTCATTCTCGGGAGATAACAGAGAAGATAAGGGACTAGCCATAACGACAAGCAAGCAATCCGACACACGAGCAAACAAGAAACGGGCAAAAAGAGGCAAATAGAGAAATAGAGGGAGGATAGAGAGAGAGGGAGGAAGAGAGAGAGGGCGAATAAAACAACAAGGATGAAGTGGGGGAGAGGAAAACGAGAGGCAAATGGCAAATAATGTAATGCGGGAGATAAGGGTTGTGATGGGTACTTGGTATGTTGACTTTTGCGTAGACCTCCCCGGCAACGGCGCCAGAAATCCTTCTTGCTACCTCTTGAGCACTTGCGTTGGTTTTCCCTTGAAGAGGAAAGGGTGGTGCAGCAAAGTAGGGTAAGTATTTCCCTCAGTTTTTGAGAACCAAGGTATCAATCCAGTAGGAGGCCATGCACGAGTCCCTCGTACCTACACAAACAAATAAATCCTCGCAACCAACGCGATAAGGGGTTGTCAATCCCTACACGGTCACTTACGAGAGTGAGATCTGATACATATGATAAGATAATATTTTTGGTATTTTTATGATAAAGATGCAAAGTATAATAAAAGGCAATAAAAATAACTAAGTATTGGAAGATTAATATGATGGAAGATAGACCCGGGGGCCATAGGTTTCACTAGTGGCTTCTCTCGAGAGCATAAGTATTCACGGCGGGTAAACAAATTACTGTTGAGCAATTGACAAAATTGAGCATAGTTATGAGAGTATCTAGGTATGATCATTTATATAGGCATCACATCCGAGACAAGTAGACCGACTCCTGCCTGCATCTACTACTATTACTCCACACATCGACCGCTATCCAGCATGCATCTAGAGTATTAAGTTCAAGAGAACAGAGTAACGTTTTAAGCAAGATGACATGATGTAGAGGGATAAACTCATGCAATATGAAATAAACCCCATCTTGTTATCCTCGATGGCAACAATACAATACGTGCCATGCTGCCCCTACTGTCACTGGGAAAGGACACCGCAAGATTTAACCCAAAGCTAAGCACTTCTCGCATTGCAAGAAAGATCAATCTAGTAAGCCAAACCAAACTGATAATTCAAAGAGACGTGCAAAGATAACCAATTAGACATAAAAGAATTCAGAGAAGATTCAAATATTGTTCATAGATAAACTTGATCATAAACCCACAATTCATCGGTCTCAACAAACACACCGCAAAAGAAGATTACATCGAATAGATCTCCACAAGAGAGGGGGAGAACTTTGTATTGAGATCCAAAAAGAGAGAAGATGCCATCTAGCTAATAACTATGGACCCGTAGGTCTGAGGTAAACTACTCACACTTGATCGGAAGGGCTATGGTGTTGATTTAGAAGCCCTCCATGATTGATGCCCCGTTCGACGGAGCTCCGGAACAGGCCCCAAGATGGGATCTCGTGGATACAAAAAGTTACGGTGGTGGAATTAGGGTTTTGGCTCCATATCTGGTAGTATGGGGTACGTAGGTATATATAGGAGGAAGGAGTACGTCGGTGGAGCAACAGGGGGCCACGAGGGTGGAGGGCGTGCCCTCGGGGTAGGCGCCCCCTACCTCATGGCCTCCTGGTTGATGTCTTGACGTAGGGTCCAAGTCCTCTGGATCATGTTCGTTCCGAAAATCACGTTCCCGAAGGTTTCATTCCGTTTGGACTCCGTTTGATTTTTTTTTTGCGAAACCCTAAAATAGGCAAAAAAACAGCAATTCTGGGCTGGGCCTCCGGTTAATAGGTTAGTCCCAAAAATAATATAAAAGTGTATAATAAAGCCCAATAATGTCTAAAACATAATATAATATAGCATGGAACAATGAAAAATTATAGATACGTTGGAGACGTATCATCTATCTAACTGGGAGTTCTTAAGTAATATGATTAATTGAACTTTAATTTATCATGAACTTAGTCCTGATAGTATTTGCATAACTATGTTGTAGATCAATAGCTCGCGATGTTGCTCCCCATTTATTTTGATATGTTCCTAGAGAAAAACTATGTTGAAAAATGTTAGTAGCAATGATGCGGACTAGCTCCGTAATCTGAGGTTTATCCTCATTGCCACATAGAAGAATTATGTCCTTGATGCATTGCTACCTCTTGAGCACTGTGTTGGTTTTCCCTTGAAGAGGAAAGGATGATGCAGCAAAGTAGCGTAAGTATTTCCCTCAGTTTTTGAGAACCAAGGTATCAATCTAGTAGGAGGCTATGCGCCAGTCCCTTGCACCTACACAAAACAAATAAATCCTCGCAACCAACGCGATAAGGGGTTGTCAATCCCTACACAGTGACTTACGAGAGTGAGATCTGATAGATATGATAAGATAATATTTTGGTATTTTTATGATAAAGATGCAAAGTAAAATAAAAGGCAATGAAAATAACTAAGTATTGGAAGATTAATATGATGAAGATAGACCCGGGGGCCATAGGTTTCACTAGTGGCTTCTCTCAAGAGCATATGTATTTTACGGTGGGTGAACAAATTACTGTTGAGCAATTGACAGAATTGAGCATAGTTATGAGAATATCTAGATATGATCATGTATATAGGCATCACGTCTGAGACAAGTAGACCGACTCCTGCCTGCATCTACTACTATTACTCCACACATCGACCGCTATCCAGCATGCATCTAGAGTATTAAGTTCAAGAGAACAGAGTAACGCTTTAAGCAAGATGACATGATGTAGAGGGATAAACTCATGCAATATGATGAAAACCCCATCTTGTTATCCTTGATGGCAACAATACAATACGTGCCTTGCTGCCCCTTCTGTCACTGGGAAAGGACACCGCAAGATTGAACCCAAAGCTAAGCACTTCTCCCATTGCAAGAAAGATCAATCTAGTAGGCCAAACCAAACTGATAATTCGAAGAGGCTTGCAAAGATAACCAATCATACATAAAAGAATTGAGAGAAGATTCAAATACTGTTCATAGATAAACTTGATCATAAACCCACAATTCATCGGTCTCAACAAACACACCGCGAAAGAAGATTACATCGAATAGATCTCCACAAGAGAGGGGGAGAACTTTGTATTGAGATCCAAAAAGAGAGAAGAAGCCATCTAGCTAATAACTATGGACCCGAAGGTCTGAGGTAAACTACTCACACTTCATCGGAGAGGCTATGGTGTTGATGTAGAAGCCCTCCGTGATCGATGCCCCGTCCGGCGGAGCTCTGGAACAGGCCCCAAGATGGGGTCTCATAGATACAGAAAGTTACAGCGGTGGAATTAGGGTTTTGGCTCCGTATTTGATCATTTGGGGGTACGTAGGTATATATAGGAGGAAGAAGTATGTCAGTGGAGCAACAGGGGGCCCACGAGGGTGGACAGAATGAAACCTTCGGGAATGTAATTTTTGGAACGAACAAGATCCAGGAGACTTGGACCCTACGTCAAGCAACCAACAGGGAGGCCACGAGGG
>NC_041388.1:544673728-544703298 GCF_002162155.2 Triticum dicoccoides
GTAGGCGCACCCCCTACCTCGTGGCCTCCCTGTTGGTTGCTTGACGTAGGGTCCAAGTCTCCTGGATCTTGTTCGTTCCAAAAATCACGTTCCCGAAGGTTTCATTCCATTTGGACTCCGTTTAATATTCCTTTTCTTCGAAACCCTAAAATAGGCAAAAAAACAACAATTCTGGGCTGGGCCTCCGGTTAATAGGTTAGTCCCAAAAATAATATAAAAGTGGATGATAAAGCCCAATAATGTCCAAAACAGAAGATAATATAGCATGGAGCAATAAAAAATTATAGATACGTTGGAGACGTATCAAGCATCCCCAAGCTTAATTCCTGCCCGTCCTCGAGTAGGTAAATGATAAAAATAGAATTTTTGATGTGGAATGCTACTAGGAATTATCTCAATGTAATTATTCTTAATTGTGCCAAGAATATTCAGATCCAAAAGATTCAAGACAAAAGTTTAATATTGACATAGAAATAATAATACTTCAAGCATACTAACTAAGCAATTATGTCTTCTCAAAATAACATGGCCAAAGAAAGTTATCCCTACAAAATCATATAGTGGGTATGCTCCATCTTCACCACACAAAGTATTCAAATCATGCACAACCCCGATGACAAGCCAAGCAATTGTTTCATACTTTTAATGTTCTCAAACTTTTTCAATCTCCACGCAATACATGAGTGTGAGCCATGGACTTAGCACTATAGGTGGAATAGAATGGTGGTTGTGAAGAAGACAAAAAGGGAGAAGATAGTCTCACATCAACTAGGCGTATCAACGGGCTATGGAGATGCCCATCAATAGATATCAATGTGAGTGAGTAGGGATTGCCATGCAACGGATGCACTAGAGCTATAAGTGTATGAAAGCTCAAAAAGAAACTAAGTGGGTGTGCATCTAACTTGCTTGCTCACGAAGACCCAGGGCATTTTGAGGAAGCCCATCATTGGAATATACAAGCCAAGTTCTATAATGAAAAATTCCCACTAGTATATGAAAGTGATAACATAGGAGACTCTCTATCATGAAGATCATGGTGCTACTTTGAAGCACAAGTGTGGTAAAAGGATAGTAGCATTGTCCCTTCTCTCTTTTTCTCTCATTTTTTATTTGGGCCTTTTCTCTTTTTTTATGGCCTCTTTTTTTCAGTCCGGAGTCTCATCCCGACTTGTGCGGGAATCATAGTCTGCATCATCCTTTCCTCACTGGGACAATGCTCTAATAATGATGATCATCACACTTTTATTTACTTACAACTCATGAATTACAACTCGATACTTAGAACAAGATATGACTCTATATGAATGCCTACGGCGGTGTACAGGGATATAAAATGACTCATGAGTGACATGTATGAAAGAATTATGAACGGTGGCTTTGCCACAAATACAATGTCAACTACATGATCATGCAAAGCAATATGACAATGATGAAGTGTTTCATGATAAACAGAATGGTGGAAAGTTGCATGGCAATATATCTCGGAATGGCTATGGAAATGCCATAATAGGTAGGTATGGTGGCTGTTTTGAGGAAGGTATATGGTGGGTGTATGATACCGGCGAAAAGGTGCGCGGTATTAGAGAGGATAGCAATGGTGGAAGGGTGAGAGTGCGTATAATCCATGGACTCAACATTAGTTATAAAGAACTCACATACTTATTGCAAAAATCTATTAGTTATCGAAACAAAGTATTACACGCATGCTCCTAGGGGGATAGATTGGTAGGAAAAGACCATCGCTCGTCCCCGACCGCCACTCATAAGGAAGACAATCAATGAATACATCATGCTCTGACTTCTTAACATAACGGTTCACCATACGTGCATGCTACGGGAATTACAAACTTCAACACAAGCATTTCTCAAATTCACAACTACTCAACTAGCACGACTCTAATATCACCATCTCCATATCTCAAAACAATTATCAAGCATCAAACTTCTCTTAGTATTCAAAACACTCATAAAAAGTTTTTACTAATCTTGAATACCTAGCATATTAGGATTATTTAAGAAAATTACCATGCTATTTTGTCGGACTCTCAGAATAATCTAAGTGAAGCATGAGAGAACAATGGTTTTTATAAAACAAATCCACCGACGTGCTCTAAAAGATATAAGTGAAGTACTAGAGCAAAACTATATAACTCAAAAGATATAAGTGAAGCACATAGAGTATTCTAATAATTTCTGAATCGTGTGTGTCTCTCTCAAAAGGTGTGTACAGCAAGGATGATTGTGGTAAACTAAAATAAAGACTCAAATCATACAAGACGCTCTAAGCAAAACACATATCATGTGGTGAATAAAAATATAGCTCCAAGTAAAGTTACCGATAGAAGTAGACGAAAGAGGGGATGCCTTCCGGGGCATCCCCAAGATTTGGCTTTTAGGTGTCCTTATATTATCTTTGGGGTGCCATGGGCATCCCCAAGCTTGGGCTCTTGCCACTCCTTGTTCCATAATCCATCAAATCTTTACCCAAAACTTGAGAACTTCACAACACAAAACTTAAAGTAGAAAATCTCGTGAGCTCGGTTAGCGAAAGAAAACAAAACACCACTTCAAGGTACTGTAATGAACTCATTCTTTATTTATATTGGTGTTAAACCTACTGTATTCCAACTTCTGTATGGTTTATAAACTATTTTACTAGCCATAGATTCATCAAAATAAGCAAACAACACACGAAAAACAGAATCTGTCAAAAACAGAACAGTCTGTAGTAATCTGTAGCTAGCGCAAGATCTTGAACACCAAAAATTCTAAAATAAATTTTTGGACGTGAGGAATTTATCTATTAATCATCTTCAAAAATAATTAACTAAATATCACTTTCCAAATAAAAATGGCAGCAGTTCTCGTGAGCGCTAAAGTTTCTGTTTTTTACAGCAAGATTAACAAGACTTTCCCCAAGTCTTCCCAACGGTTCTACTTGGCACAAACACTAATTAAACACAAAAAACACAAAAAAAACAGAGGCTATATAAATTATTTATTAATAAACAGTATCAAAAAGTAAGTAATAAAAATAAAATTGGGTTGCCTCCCAACAAGCGCTATTGTTTAACGCCCCTAGCTAGGCATAAAAAGCAAGGATAGATCAAGGTGTTGCCATCTTTGGTTGGTAGTTCTTTAATGAGACATCTATAACCTTTAGGAGTTTCTTTACTTTTATCAATTATCAAACTTCTAGGCACAAAATCAAAAAAGTCATTAGTAGCAAATGGTTCCTTAATGATAGTGAAAAGATTAGGATGAATACTTATAGATTTGAGATCCGCAGTTTCTTTGCCAAAGGATTCACCCTTATTTTTAGGAACATACATAAGCTTGGCAATTTTAGTTGGAGGACTTGGAGTATTCTTTACGGAAGAAAAGGCGGTTCCCAAGTTGGTAATGATACCCTCAAGTTTATCGATTCTAGTGGAATCATGATTTATTCTTTCATTAACTATAGGTTCCTTCTCTTTAATATTTTTTGAAGTTACTCATACTTTAGATCCATATTGGGTAATTTGATTGTGGATCTTTTTATCGAAATTTTCAATTAACTCAATGGTAGCAACTTTATTTTCAATAATTTCAAGTTTTTGCATTACATGCTCCAAAGTTAACATAGTTCCATTAACCAAAAGAGGGGTTGAGCCAAACAAATCTATCATAGCATTATAAGAATCAAAAGTGTGGCTACCCAAGAAGTTCCCTCCGATAATGGTATCAAGGACATATCTATGCCAAGGAATAGCACCTACATAACAATTGCGAAGAAGAATAGAAGTAGATTGCTTCCTGATAGATCTATTTTGAGCATTGCAAATTCTATACCAAGAGTCTTTTAGGTTTTCTCCTTCCCTTTGTTTAAAATTAAGAACTTCATTCTCGGGAGATAACGGAGAAGATAAGGGACTAGCCATAACGACGAGCAAACAGAAAAGAGGTGAATAGAGAAAGAGAGGGAGGATAGAGAGAGAGAGAGGGCGAATAAAATGGCAAGGGTGAAGCGGGGGAGAGGAAAACGAGAGGCAAATGGCAAATAATGTAATGCGGGAGATAAGGATTTGTGATGGGTACTTGGTATGTTGACTTTTGCGTAAACCTCCCCGGCAACGGCGCCAGAAATCCTTCTTGCTACCTCTTGAGCACTGCGTTGGTTTTCCCTTGAAGAGGAAAGGGTGATACAGCAAAGTAGCGTAAGTATTTCCCTCAGTTTTTGAGAACCAAGGTATCAATCCAGTAGGAGGCTACGCGCCAGTCCCTCGCACCTACACAAAACAAATAAATCCTCGCAACCAATGTGATAAGGGGTTGTCAATCCCTACACGGTCACTTACGAGAGTGAGATCTGATAGATATGATAAGATAATATTTTTGGTACTTTGATGATAAAGATGCAAAGTCAAATAAAAGGCAATGAAAATAACTAAGTATTGGAAGATTAATATGATGAAGATAGACCCGGGGGCCATAGGTTTCACTAGTGGCTTCTCTCAAGAGCATAGGTATTTTACGGTGGGTGAACAAATTACTGTTGAGCAATTGACAGAATTGAGCATAGTTATGAGAATATCTAGGTATGATCATGTGTATAGGCATCACGTCCGAGACAAGTAGACCGACTCCTGCCCACATCTACTACTATTACTCCACACATCGACCGCTATCCAGCATGCATCTAGAGTATTAAGTTCAAGAGAACAGAGTAACGCTTTAAGCAAGATGACATGATGTAGAGGGATAAACTCATGCAATAAGATGAAAACCCCATCTTGTTATCCTAGATGGCAACAATACAATACGTGCCTTGATGCCCCTACTGTCACTGGGAAAGGACACCGCAAGATTAAACCCAAAGCTAAGCACTTCTCCCATTGCAAGAAAGATCAATCTAGTAGGCCAAACCAAACTGATAATTCAAAGAGACTTGCAAAGATAACCAATCATACATAAAAGAATTCGGAGAAGAGTCAAATATTGTTCATAGATAAACTTGATCATAAACCCACAATTCATCAATCTCAACAAACACACCGCAAAACAAGATTACATCGAATAGATCTCCACAAGAGAGGGGGAGAACTTTGTATTGAGATCCAAAAAGAGAGAAGAAGCCATCTAGCTAATAACTATGGACCCGAAGGTCTGAGGTAAACTACTCACACTTCATCGAAGAGGCTATGGTGTTGATGTAGAAGCCCTCCGTGATCGATGCCCCCTCCGGCGGAGCTCCGGAACAGGCCCCAAGATGGGATCTCGTGGATACAGAAAGTTACGGTGGTGGAATTAGGGTTTTGGCTCCGTATTTGATCGTTTGGGGGTACGTAGGTATATATAGGAGGAAGAAGTACGTCGGTGGAGCAACAGGGGGCCCACGAGGGTGGAGGGCGCGCCGGGGGGGGGGGGTAGGCGCGCCCCCTACCTCGTGGCCTCCCTGTTGGTTGCGTGACGTAGGGTCCAAGTCTCCTGGATCTTGTTCGTTCCAAAAGTCACGTTCCCGAAGGTTTCATTCCATTTGGACTCCGTCTGATATTCCTTTTCTTCGAAACCCTAAAATAGGCAAAAAAAACAACAATTCTGGGCTGGGCCTCCGGTTAATAGGTTAGACCCAAAAATAATATAAAAGTGGATAATAAATTCCAATAATGTCCAAAATAGAAGATAATATAGCATGGGGCAATCAAAAATTATAGATACGTTGGAGACGTATCATGCACCGCTAGGTGACAGACCGATTGCAGGAGCAAAAGCAGACGTTATGAACGTTTGGCAAGCTCGATTTGATGACTACTTGATAGTTTAGTGCACCATGCTTTACGGCTTAGAATCGAGGCTTCAAAGACGTTTTTGAAATGCCATGGAGCATATGGGATGTTCCAAGAGTTGAAATTAGTATTTTAGACTCATGGCCATGTCAAAAGGCTTAAGACCTTTGACAAGTACTTTACCTACAAGATGGAGGAGAATAGCTCAACTAGTGAGCATGTGTTCAGAATGTCTGAGTACTACAATCGCTTGAATCAAGTGGGAGTTAATCTTGCAGATAAGATAGTGATTGACAAAGTTCTCTATTCACTATCACCAAGTTACTAGAACTTCGTGATGAACTATAATATGCAAGGGATAACGGAAACGATTCCCAAGCTCTTCGTGATGCTGAAATCGACGAAGGTAGAAATCAAGAAAGAGCATCAAGTGTTGATGGTTAACAAGACCACTAGTTTCAAGTAAAGGGAAAAGGGATAGAAGGGGAACTTCAAGAAGAACGGCAAGCAAGTTGCTGCTCAAGTGAAGAAACCCAAGTCTGGACCTAAGCCTGAGACTGAGTGCTTCTACTGCAAAGGGACTGGTCACTGGAAGCGGAACTGCCCCAAGTATTTAGCGGATAAGAAGGATGGCAAGGTGAACAAAGGTATATTGGATATACATGTTATTGATGTGTACTTTACTAGTGTTTATAGCAACCCCTTGGTATTTGATACTAGTTCAGTTGCTATGAGTAGTAACTTGAAACGGGAGTTGCAGAATAAATAAAGACTAGTTAAGGGTTAAGTGATAATATGTCTCCAACGTATCTATAATTTTTGATTGCTCCATGCTATATTATCTACTGTTTTGGACATTATTGGGCTTAATTATCCACTTTTATATTATTTTTGGGACAAACCTATTAACCGGAGGCCCATCCCAGAATTGTTGTTTTTTGCCTATTTTAGGGTTTCGAAGAAAAGGAATATCAAACGGAGTCCAAACGGAGTGAAACCTTCGGGAACGTGATTTTCTCACCGAACATGATCCAGGAGACTTGGACCCTACGTCAAGAAACAAAGGAGGAGGCCACGAGGTAGGGGCGCGCCTACCCCCCCCCCAAGGCGCGCCCTCCACCCTTCGTGGGCCCCCTGTTGCTCCACCGACATACTCCTTCCTCCTATATATACCTACGTACCCCCAAACGATCAGATACGGAGCCAAAACCCTAATACCACCGCCGCAACTTTCTGTATCCACGAGATCCCATCTTGGGGCCTGTTCCGGAGCTCCGTCGAAGGGGTATTCATCATGGAGGGCTTCTACATCAACACCATAGCCCCTCCAATGAAGTGTGAGTAGTTCACCTCAGACCTACGGGTCCATAGTTATTAGCTAGATGGCTTCTTCTCTCTTTTTGGATCTCAATACAATGTTCTCCCCCTCTCTCGTGGAGATCTATTCGATGTAATCTTCTTTTTGCGGTGTGTTTGTTGAGACCGATGAATTGTGGGTTTATGATCAAGTCTATCTATGAACAATATTTGAATCTTCTCTGAATTCTTTTATGTATGATTGGTTATCTTTGCAAGTCTCTTCGAATTATCAGTTTGGTTTGGCCTACTAGATTGATCTTTCTTGCAATAGGAGAAGTGCTTAGCTTTGGGTTCAATCTTGTGGTGTCCTTTCCCAGTGACAGTAGGGGCAGCAAAGCATGTATTGTATTGTCGCCATCGAGGATAACAAGATGGGGTTTTCATCATATTGCATGAGTTTATCCCTCTACATCATGTCATCTTACTTAAGGCGTTACTTTGTTTTCATTAACTTAGTACTCTAGATGCATACTGGATAGCGGTCGATGAGTGGAGTAATAGTAGTAGATGCAGGCAGGAGTCGGTCTACTTGTCTCGGACGTGATGCCTATATACATGATCATACCTAGATAATCTCATAACTATGCTCAATTCTGTCAATTGCTCAACAGTAATTCGTTCACCCACCGTAAAATACATATGCTCTTGAGAGAAGCCACTAGTGAAACCTATGGCCCCCGGGTCTATCTTCATCATATTAATCTTCCAATACTTAGTTATTTCTTTTGCTTTTATTTTACTTTGCATCTTTATCACAAAAATACCAAAAATATTATCTTATCATATCTATCAGCTCTCACTCTCGTAAGTGACCGTGAAGGGATTGACAACCCCTTATCGCGTTGGTTGCGAGGAGTTATTTGCTTTGTGCAGGTACGAGGGACTCACGCGTAGCCTCCTACTATATTGATACCTTGGTTCTCAAAAGCCGAGGGAAATACTTACGCTACTTTGCTGCATCATCCCTTCCTCTTCGGGGAAAACCAACGCAGTGTTCAAGAGGTAGCAAGAAGGATTTCTGGCACCGTTGCCGAGGAGTGTGACGCCCGGATAATTAAACTACAGTAACTTTCTACTAATGATGCCACGTCACCTCGATTTACTGTTGCTAATCTCGCGTTAGTTTACAACCGATCCAAATTCAACTTTAAATTAAAGTCAACCGACAAAGTTTTCAAACATTAAAACTAAAATGTTCTAGAGGTGGAAAATAATCCATAATAAATATTGGAGGAGAAACCACATTTTTATAATGTGTTTGCGTATTCCAAAATTAATAAAACATTGATTTAAATGTTTAGTTAAATGCCTTTTTATTATTTTGAAATACTAAACTATTCTATTTAGTGGTCAAACTTGTTATTGCAGAGGCTTATATTACAACACTAATTTAGGTGCCAATTGTGTATTTTACAAAACAAAAATGAATTGAACAATAAATAAAATAGAGAAGAAAATAAGTAAAACAGGAAGCAAAACCTAAAATAAAAATAAAGGCCACCCCCTCTCACTCATGGGCCACAGCCCACCAGGCCACCACCTAGGCCGGCCACACAGCCCAGCTCGCTCCCCCCTTTATCCCCCACTACCTCGAACCCTAACCCAAGTGCGCCCCACTCCCCCCCACGTCGCTCGATCCCCACCCTCTCCCTCTAGCACCGCCAGGGGAGAGCCCCACGCACGAACCCCCACTCTCTCTCGTCTCTCTCCCAGCTACGCTCGCCCTCGATGCCATTGCCGAACCGCCCCACCTCACATCGGCGCTCCACCGCCACACCAGCGCCGCCCCGTCCTCACCTCCTCTTGACTGGCGCCCAGTGCTCGGTGCCCCCACCCCATCGCCGCCACCACCGGATCGCCCACCACCTCGTCACACCGCCTCCAGGCCGGATCGCCCCGTCCTCAACCTCCTCCTCGACGGATCTGCGTCGTCGACCCGTCATCCGACCCCGACTCCTCCCCGAGCATGCCTCGCTCAACTATAGGGCTTTGTGAGCCCCCTCCCCTTCTTCTCTCTGCCTCCCTCACCCGCTCGCTAATTCGCCGTGGCCACGCCGTGCTCGCGGACACTGCCGCCCATGCCTCGCTGCTCGTAGTGACCGCCAGCTCCCACGCCATGCACCCCTCCCCTGTGCTCCACTACTTCCCGCCGACCCCCCTTCACTGCCCTGCACCACCACAATCGCGTCGCGCGCACGCCGCGGCTCGCCGTCGCACCATCACTTGTGCGCCTCGCGTGCACGTGCTCGCCGCCTGCCCCGCTCTGCCGCTTCTGCAGTCGTCGGCGCCCGCCGCTCCCTCCAGCTGCGGCCGCCCTGCCAACACGCGCCCGGGTCCGGCGACCCGGTGCCCCCAGCCCCGCTCGAGCGTCCCAGCCGTTGCTTCCACGCCCGTAACACCGGGTGCCCGTAAGGCCCCCAAGGCCTATGACAGGGGGCCCCACCCCAGAACGAATTAAAAAAAGAAAGGGAAAAATGAATGTAAAAAAATTAAATAATAAATAATTAAAGTAATTAAGTTAATTAATCCTACTTAATTAAACTAATTAAATCTGATTAGATTAACCTAACCATTAACTAAACAGCCAATGACATGTGGGCCCCAACCGCAGTTGACCCAGTCAACTGCACAATTGACTGCTGATGTCAGCATGATGTCATGCTGACGTCATCATTTACTATTCTGGATAATGTTGATTTAAATAATTAAATAAATCCTAAAAACGATTTCAATCTTTTAAAATTAATATAAAATGAACCGTAGCTCGGATGGGAAAACTTTGTACATGAAAGTTGCTCAGAACGACGAGACGAATCCGGATACGCAGCTCGTTCGTCCGCCACGTATCCCTAACATAGCGAACACGCAACTTTCCCCCTCCGGCTCCTTTGTTCAAAAACGCAAAACACCGGGGATATTTTTCTGTATGTTTCCCCCCTTCACCGGTATCACCTCATACCACGTTAGGGCACCCCTACCATCGCTACTTGCCATGTCATGCATCGCCATGCATTTGTTTGCATTATATTTATTGTTTCTTCCCCCTCTTCTCTCGCTAGACACCGAGACCGACGCCGCTGCTACCCAGTATGACTACGGAGTTGACGACCCCTCTCTCTTGCCAGAGCAACCAGGCAAGCCCCCCTTTTTGATCACCAGATATCGCCTACTCTTCTCTCTACTGCTTGCATTAGAGTAGTGTAGCATGTTACTGCTTTCCGTTAATCCTATTCTGATGCATAGCCTGTCATTGTTGCTACAACTGTTGATACCTTACCTGCAATCCTAAATGCTTGGTATAGGATGCTAGTGTTCCATCAGTGTCCCTACACTCTTGTCCGTCTGCCATGCTATGCTACTGGGCCGTGATCACTTTCGGGAGGTGATCACGGGACTTATACTGTTACATTACTTATGATACTGTTCGGAGATGGGGGCTGAAGGGGCAGGTGGCTCCATCCCGGTAGAGGTGGGCCTGGGTTCCCGACGGCCACCGACTGTTACTTTGTGGCGGAGCGACAGGGCAGGTTGAGACCACCTAGGAGAGAGGTGGGCCTGGCCCTGGTCGGTGTTCGCGGATACTTAACACATTTAACGAGATCTTGGTATTTGATCTGAGTCTGGCTACTGGCCTATACGCACTAACCATCTACGCGGGGACAGTTATGGGCACTCGACGTCGTGGTATCAGCTGAAGCCTTCGTGACGTCAGCAACTGAGTGGCGCGCGCCGGATTGGACCGTAAGCCTGCTCTTGTATTAAGGGGGCTAGTTCTGCTTCCGGCCGCGTACGCAACATGTAGGTGTGCAATGGGCGATGGGCCCAGACCCCTGCGCCATAGGATTTAGACCGGCGTGCTGACCTCTCTGTTTTGCCTAGGTAGGGCTGCGACGTGTTGATCTTCCGAGGCCGGGCATGACCCAGGAAAGTGTGTCCGGCCAAATGGGATCGAGCGTGTTGGGTTATGTGGTGCACCCCTGCAGGGAAGTTAATCTATTTGAATAGCCGTGATCTTCGGTACCAGGACGACTTGGAGTTGTACCTTGACCTTATGACAACTAGAACTGGATACTTAATAAAATACACCCTTCCAAGTGCCAGATACAACCGGTGATCGCTCTCTCACAGGGCGACGAGGGGAGGATCATCGGTTAGGATTATGCTTTACGATGCTACTTGGAGGTCTTCAGTCTACTCTCTTCTACATGCTGCAAGACGGAGGCTGCCAGAAGCGTAGTCTTCGAAAGGACTAGCTATCCCCCCTTATCCCGGCTTTCTGCAGTTCAGTCCACATATAATAGCCTTATTCCAGTTGATACCAATGCATACATATGTAGTGTAACTCCTTGCTTGCGAGTACTTTGGATGAGTACTCACGGTTGCTTTCTCCCTCTTTTCCTCCTATCCCTTCTACCTGGTTGTCGCAACCAGATGTTGGAGCCCAGGAGCCAGACGCCACCTTCGACGACTACTACTACTACTCGGGAGGTGCCTACTACTATGTGCAGCCCACTGACGGCGACCAGGAGTAGTTTAGGAGGATCCCAGGCTGGAGGCCTGCGCCTCTTTCGATCTGTATCCCAGTTTGTGCTAGCCTTCTTAAGGCAAACTTGTTTAACTTATGTTTGTACTCAGATATTGTTGCTTCCGCTGACTCGTCTATGATCGAGCTCTTGTATTCAAGCCCTCGAGGCCCCTAGCTTGTAATATGATGCTTGTATGACTTATTTTATTTGTAGAGTTGTGTTGTGATATCTTCCCGTGAGTCCCTGATCTTGATCATACACGTTTGCTTAGTGTACGATTAAATCGGGGGCGTCACAAGTTGGTATCAGAGCCGACTGCCTGTAGGAATCCCCCTTCCACACTCCTTGGCCGAAGTTGAGTCTAGACATTACAAAAACTTTTACTAACATGGTTGTGTGCCTTACGGGCCCACATCGTCATCTGGGTGGTATTAGGCTCTTTTACTCCTCGATCCTTACTCTGGGATTCTGAACTCTCTCCTATTCGGGTTTAATGAATTTACTAAAAATCTAACTTAGGTTCTCAAAAATACTTTCTCCCGGAGAGCCCCTTCAGTCCAGATGATCGCCGACTGCACTAGAAGATTTTGAAGATACTCTCCGATATTCTGTCGAGACCTTGTGCGTGTTGCTTTTGCAATTCCCTTCTACCGATAAACCTCTATGGATAACCACGTACACGTGCCATTCATATAATCATTCCTCATTGATCTTGTTATTACAAGATGCCCCAAAATTCTCTCTATTGTTCTGAGAATACTTTGTGCCTATTGCCTTGCATTTCTTTGCCACATGAATACCACTATGGGTAATTTCTAGCACTCACCGGATATTTGCTCATCCCCAGTTGGTTCATGTATTTCACAAAAGTCTTCAAAATACTATTTGAACTTCCGAAAATCCTGAGTAGCCTATTACTCTTGAAGTTCTTACTTGCTTGCATTATGATTAATCCCATAAGTCTATAATTTTATTGGCATCCCTTGTCATTATCATTTTGAGTCCGTTGATTCAAATGTTGTGAATGCTCGCCATCCTCAATCAGATCCAATGATTCATCCTTCCGGCTCACACGTCATTTTAAACATGAGCTGGTTATCGACCAATCAAATTGTCGTCGATTGTACCCCTAAGTCTATTCGACTGATCCATTCTTAATGAGAGCGTTGGCTTTTGATCCCTTGATTTGGATAATCTGATGCCCTTCCATTCCATCTTCCTCAGATAGAGTACCGATACTCGCATTAGCTCCATTGTAGACCATAGGACCCCTTGTTGGATTATTATCCGGTAGTGTCCTTCCTATTCAATAACCTTGTGAGCCTCTCCATGGGTATGTGATACCTTTGGTAAATTGTATCCTCTGTTTTGCTAACCATGCTCTACTTTCGAGCTTGTGATATTTACTCTTGAAACTTGTGGTATATGTTTCTAAGAAACCCCGATGGGTTGAACCTATACAACCTTCTCTAAAACCGTGTGAACTCGAAAGTTTTCACGAGTCATACACTTCTGGTATTTTGCCAGATGAAATTTCAACACTACAACTTCTTCGAAAGTGAGAAGTGAATGAAAGGTTATGCATTGGAGAAGTGGGAGTCGACCTTGAACTTTGTGTTCATGCCCATGGACACGATGTAGATCTTATCGTTAAAGCTTCTCTTACATTAAATTATTCCTTTGGTATAAGTTCATCTTATATCTGGGATCTGACCTTTTTCAATCGTGGTTCCGACCATGTTCTCCTTTAAATACCGTTTCGCGTGCAAGTTTAAGCGCTTGTCTTCTGTAGAGCAATACCCCATTCCAACCTCTACTTTGATCTGTCATCAAGTATTACCCCCTCTGGTATCTGGAGATTATCACGGAACTGCATAACTTCTTATGAGTTCTTCTTCAAGTATTATTTGACTTCCGCTGCATCATCATTTGACTTGATGTCATCGCCAACTGACTACATCTTCATGAAATCTCTCGACAAATGTGTCGTGGTCATCATCAACATCCCGAGCTCTTCCAAGATATATATCGAATTCTTGATGAGAAATACCATCCTCGCCCCTCAATGGTTTGTGTTATCACCGACCACTTTATTGCCTTCCGTTCAAAACAAACTTATTCGTGTTTTGTGTTATACCTTGAGATCCTTGCTATCCAGCATTTGTTCTTCTTTACCTTGGAATATTACCACCTTTTATGTCAAGAATATCGTGGTAATTTTACCACCTCTTGAGAATTCTTGATATAGTAATATCTCTCGCCTTTTGCGTTCATTTCTTGGTCTCCATGTTAATTCTAACCGGAATACCGACAAATGGTCTGTGATGTGTAAATTCTAAACTTCTAGCAACCCTATTGCTTTGAAGTTATTGGTCTATAGTTCCATTCTAAGTCTATTGCTTATTGAATCATCATTCGAACATTGATCGTGCTACCTAGTCCAGATTCCTGGGTGCACCCTTCTATCATTGTTCAGTTGTGTATGTTTCCCTCGAGCATACATCATTATATCATTTGATCCGACAAATGATATTTCCTTGTTCACATAATTGTGGAAATCAATCCTTTGGAAATCTCGATGATTTGTTGCTGAGCCTATCAGCCACCTCATCCTCTCCTTGGTTTAATGATGAACTCCTGTTGCGGAACTCGCTTCCATAGTTCAATTCCCGAGAATCTTAAAATGTCATCTTGACAATTTGTGTTGCACTTTCTTCTCAGGTGTCCTGAAATCTGAGTTATCCTAACACCATTCAGATCTGAATCTCAGTCAGATATGATGGTTGGAACATATTTCCAAGAGTTATAACATTGGTCTTTATGTGACCCAGTAAGGTGATGTCATGCCTAGCACACCTGCCCTGAGGCCCTATTGTTATAATTTCCTTTTTGGCAAGGTTAGTCATTCTTCCGTGAGGAAATCGTAAGACTTACTCTATAAGTTGTTCCTGATGGATCCATTGTGTTTCCAAAGTCTGATATTCACCTAATGACCATGTCAATGCTATCTCGTAGCATGTCTATGAGACTCCGATTCTCAACAAGAACATTGAAGCCCAATGCTAAATGTTTCCTGCTCAGTTATCCAAACACCGTTGTATGTGTAATGTCATGAAATTTCTCTCCCCTTACTTAAAGGGTTTTCTGCTTTCTATCATGTCATGGATATCATGCTCTGCTTGTCCTTGGGAAAGATATACCCCTGGAATATGTGTTTAAACACATTTTCATTTCCATTGTTCTGCTTAAACCTGATAATCATATTTTCCTTTCCATTGTTTGGTTTAACCTTTCTTGTGATCTATATGATCTAAGCAGTAATATTCTTCTGCTTTTGTAAACACCTTGGTGTACAATTCTGTCAGAAAGACCCTGTTACTTTTGTTGATGACATTCCGGTAACCACCGATGGACGAGAACTCTGCCTACTGGTCTGCCTCGTTCAACGAGCAGGAAAATGGTTCTCTTTGTCCCTCGCCCTTGGTACCGACATTGTTGCCGACATAACTGATAGGCTACCCTCTGACATGTCTTGCTATCATGACCGTGCAAGATGTCAACGCCCTTCCTACTTTAACCACATAGTGGTCCCATAACCCACAGTTCCACAGGATCGAAACCTGACACTCCTGTACACCCCTACTCCCAAAGTTATTCCTCCCGCATGGCCTCGAATGTAATTCACGAGCCACCTTCCGATGAGATCATCAATACTGGTATTAGACACAACACTTAACTCCATTACTCTGAACCCATTCACGCCCTGTTTTAGGCATCGAACGATTGCCTATGCACTTGAAACTTCTACTTTGCACCTTCTTACTTTGCTCTCGATAATTTCTTAAGTTTCAATTCGAGGGTTACTTTTCGCCACGTTCCCTAAGGATTATCTACCGGATAAGCAACCATGCAGAGTTCCATTCTTATGGTATACCCCCTTATTATTTCGTAAGTACAATGGAGTTTCCAAAGAGAGGATGCCAACTTCATCATGAGAACCTGAAGCAGAGGAATGAAGACATCAAGGTTATGGATCGGCCTCTTCGAGAAGAGCAACCAAGACCGAGAACACTCGCTAGAAATTCGTAACCAGAACCTTCTCCCTTACTCCCTTCTTAAATCTCGGGACGAGATTTCTTGTAGTGGAGGAGAATTGTGATGCCCAGATAATTAAGCTATAGTAACTTTCTACTAATGATGCCACATCACCTCGATTTACTGTTGCTAATCTCGCGTTAGTTCAGAACCGATCCAAATTCAACTTTAAATTAAAGTCAACCGACAAAGTTTTCAAAAATTAAAACTAAAATGTTCTAGAGGTGGAAAATAATCCATAATAAATATTGGAGGAGAAACCACATTTTTATAATGTGTTTGCGTATTCCAAAATTAATAAAACATTGATTTAAATGTTTAGTTAAATGCCTTTTTATTATTTTGAAATACTAAACTATTCTATTTAGTAGTCAAACTTGTTATTGCAGAGGCTTATATTACAACACTAATTTAGGTGCCAATTGTGTATTTTACAAAACAAAAATAAATTGAACAATAAATAAAATAGAGAAGAAAATAAGTAAAACAGGAAGCAAAACCTAAAATAAAAATAAAGGCCACCCCCTCTCACTCATGGGCCTCAGCCCACCAGGCCACCACCTAGGCCGGCCCCACAGCCCAGCTCGCTCCCCCCCTTAACCCCCACTACCTCGAACCCTAACCCAAGTGCGCCCCACTCCCCCCACGTCGCTCGATCCCCACCCTCTCCCTCCAGCGCCGCCAGGGGAGAGCCCCACGCACGAACCCCCACTCTCTCTCGTCTCTCTCCCAGCTACGCTCGCCCTCGACGCCATTGCTGAACCGCCCCACCTCACACCGGCGCTCTACCACCACACCAGCGCCGCCCCGTCCTCACCTCCTCCCGACTGGCGCCCAGCGCTCGGCGCCCCCACCCCATCGCCGCCGCCACCGGATCGTCCACCACCTCGTCGCACCGCCTCCAGGCCGGATCACCCCGTCCTCGACCTCCTCCTCAACGGATCTGCGTCGTCCGACCCCGACTCCTCCCCGAGCATGCCTCACTCAACTATAGGGCTTTGTGAGCCCCCTCCCCTTCTTCTCTCTGCCTCCCTCACCCGCTCGCTAATTCGCCATGGCCGTGCCGTGCTCGCGGACACTGCCACCCGTGCCTCGCTGCTCGTAGTGACCGCCAGCTCCCGCGCCATGCACCCCTCCCCTGTGCTCCACTACTTCCCGCCGACCCCCCTTCACTGCCCTGCACCACCACAATCGCGTCGCGCGCACGCCGCGGCTCGCCGTCGCACCATCACTTGTGCGCCTCGTGTGCACGCGCTCGCCGCCTGCCCCGCTCTGCCGCTTCTGCAGTCGTTGGCGCCCGCCGCTCCCTCCAGCTGCGGCCGCCCTGCCAACACGCGCCCGGGTCCGGCGACCCGGTGCCCCCAGCCCCGCTCGAGCGTCCCCGCCGTTGCTTCCACGCCCGTAACACCGGGTGCCCGTAAGGCCCCCAAGGCCTATGACAGGGGGCCCCACCCCAGAACAAATTAAAAAAAGAAAGGAAAAAATGAATGTAAAAAAATTAAATAATAAATAATTAAATTAATTAAGTTAATTAATCCTACTTAATTAAACTAATTAAATCTGATTAGATTAACCTAACCATTAACTAAACAGCCAATGACATGTGGGCCCCAACCGCAGTTGACCCAGTCAACTGCACAATTGACTGCTGATGTCAGGCATGCTGACGTCATCATTTACTATTCTGGATAATGTTGATTTAAATAATTAAATAAATCCCAAAAATGATTTCAATCTTTTAAAATTAATATAAAATGAAACGTAGCTCGGATGGGAAAACTTTGTACATGAAAGTTGTTCAGAACGACGAGACGAATCCGGATACGCAGCCCGTTCGTCCGCCACGCATCCCTAACATAGAAAACATGCAACTTTCCCCCTCCGGCTCCTTTGTTCGAAAACGCGAAACACCGGGGATATTTTCCTGTATGTTTCCCCCCTTCACCGGTATCACCTCATACCACGTTAGGGCACCCCTACCACCGCTACTTGCCATGTCATGCATCGCCATGCATTTGTTTGCATTATATTTATTGTTTCTTCCCCCTCTTCTCTCGCTAGACACCGAGACCGACGCCGCTGCTACCCAGTATGACTGCGGAGTTGACGACCCCTCTCTCTTGCCAGAGCAACCATGCAAGCCCCCCTTTTTGATCACCAGATATCGCCTACTCTTCTCTCTACTGCTTGCATTAGAGTAGTGTAGCATGTTACTGCTTTCCGTTAATCCTATTCTGATGCATAGCCTATCATTGTTGCTACAACTGTTGATACCTTACCTGCAATCCTAAATGCTTGGTATAGGATGCTAGTGTTCCATCAGTGTCCCTACACTCTTGTCCGTCTTCCATGCTATGCTACTGGGCCGTGATTACTTTCGGGAGGTGATCACGGGACTTATACTGTTACATTACTTATGATACTGTTCGGAGATGGGGGCTGAAGGGGCAGGTGGCTCCATCCCGGTAGAGGTGGGCCTGGGTTCCCGACGGCCCCCTACTGTTACTTTGTGGCAGAGCGACAGGGCAGGTTGAGACCACCTAGGAGAGAGATGGGCCTGGCCCTGGTCGGTGTTCGCGGATACTTAACACGTTTAACGAGATCTTGGTATTTGATCTGAGTCTGGCTACTGGCCTATACGCACTAACCATCTACGCGGGGACAGTTATGGGCACTCAACGTCGTGGTATCAGCTGAAGCCTTCGTGACGTCAGCGACTGAGTGGCGCACGCCGGATTGGACCGTAAGCCTGCTCTTGTATTAAGGGGGCTAGTTCTGCTTCCAGCCGCGTACGCAACGTGCAGGTGTACAATGGGCAATGGGCCCAGACCCCTGCGCCATAGGATTTAGACCGGCGTGCTGACCTCTCTGTTGTACCTAGGTAGGGCTGCGACGTGTTGATCTTCCGAGGCCGGGCATGACCCAGGAAAGTGTGTCCGGCCAAATGGGATCGAGCGTGTTGGGTTATGTGGTGCACCCCTGCAGGGAAGTTAATCTATTCGAATAGCCGTGATCTTCGGTACCAGGACGACTTGGAGTTGTACCTTGACCTTATGACAACTAGAACTGGATACTTAATAAAACACACCCTTCCAAGTGCCAGATACAACCGGTGATCGCTCTCTCACAGGGCGACGAGGGGAGGATCATCGGTTAGGATTATGCTATACGATGCTACTTGGAGGTCTTCAGTCTACTCTCTTCTACATGCTGCAAGACGGAGGCTGCCAGAAGCGTAGTCTTCGAAAGGACTAGCTATCCCCCCTTATCCCGGCTTTCTGCAGTTCAGTCCACATATAATAGCCTTATTCCAGTTGATACCAATGCATACATATGTAGTGTAGCTCCTTGCTTGCGAGTACTTTGGATGAGTACTCACGGTTGCTTTCTCCCTCTTTTCCTTCTATCCCTTCTACCTGGTTGTCACAACCAGATGTTGGAGCCCAGGAGCCAGACGCCACCTTCGACGACGACTACTACTACTTGGGAGGTGCCTACTACTACGTGCAGCCCGCTGACGGCGACCAGGAGTAGTTTAGGAGGATCCCAGGCAGAAGGCCTGCGCCTCTTTCGATCTGTATCCCAATTTGTGCTAGCCTTCTTAAGGCAAACTTGTTTAACTTATGTCTGTACTCAGATATTGTTGCTTCCGCTGACTCGTCTATGATCGAGCTCTTGTATTCGAGCCCTCGAGGCCCCTGGCTTGTAATATGATGCTTGTATGACTTATTTTATTTGTAGAGTTGTGTTGTAATATCTTCCTGTGAGTCCCTGATCTTGATCGTACACGTTTGCTTAGTGTACGATTAAATCGGGGGCGTCACAGGGAGTCTACACAAAAGTCAATATACCAAGTACCCATCACAATCCTTATCTCCCGCATTACATTATTTGCCATTTGCCTCTCGTTTTCCTCTCCCCCACTTCACCCTTGCCATTTTATTCACCCTCTCTCTCTCTCTCTCTATCCTCCCTCTCTTTCTCTTTTTGCCTCTTTTTGCCCTTTGCACCTTCTGCCGTTATGTCTGGAATTGGGGAAATTATTGTTGATATGGACAATAATAATATCATGAAAAATTCTGATGCTCCTGCTAAAGAACCCCCCATCTTACATACAAAAAATTCCGTGTTGGTAGTGGTAATATTATTGGAAAAAGGAGTTATTCAAGATTTCTTTACTTGTGCTGGTGCTTTACCTTCTATAGGTAGTTCTATCCTTCATAGAACTAGTAGTCTTGCGGACGCTATTGCCATGCTTGTAGTTTAACTTGAAAGACAATTCATGCACATGCATCCTTGCATACAAAGGATTTTCCTAGAATTTTCTAATATTGAGCATTCTTCTGTTAAGCGTGCCGCTACTATCTTTTTCGCTCATGAGTTTAGATTCATAATAAAAGAGGCCAAAGAAATCTTTGTGTATTATGGGGTAGACGCTTGCCGTCCTCCCATAGAGGCTATCCTTTTTGATCAACAAGAAATAATGCATTTTCAATCTCTAGACTATGTTGCTTTCAATGAAAATGTTAGAAAAAGAGTTCCTACCAATGTTTTAGTTGATAGAATTTCTGAGCTTAATGATGATTTGGCCATTCGAAATAATGAACTAGGATATTCTCTTGAATATAGGCTCACAAAGTTCTGTCAAAAGAATGCTTATAATGATGAATTGATTGTGCAATACGAAGAACCAAAAGAGGAACCTATACCTCCCAAGGTTGATCTTGGGGACTTTTGCCCCATTAAATTTAGCCCTTTTGATTACTTTTGCTTGCCTCAAAGAAAACTTGCTGCCAAACGTAGAGAATATGAAATGAGTTTTAATGATCTATCTTACTATTATGGCAATACCTAGATCTATCCTTGCTTTTTATGCCTAGCTAGGGGCGTTAAACGATAGCGCTTGTTGGGAGGCAACCCAATTTTATTTTTATTCCTTGATTTTTGCTCCTGTTTAGTAATAAATAATTTATATAGCCTCTGTTTAGGTTGTGTTTTTTGTGTTTAATTAGTGTTTGTTCCAAGTAGAACCGTTGGGAAGACTTGGGGAAAGTCTTGATATCTTGCTGTAAAAAACAGAAACTTTAGCGCTCACGAGAACTGCTGCCATTTTTATTTGGAAAGTGATATTTAGTTAATTATTTTTGAAGATGATTAATAGATAAATTCCTCACGTCCATAAATTTATTTTAGAATTTTTGGGGTTCCAGATCTTGCGCTGGATACAGATTACTACAGACTGTTCTGTTTTTGACAGATTCTGTTTTTCGTGTGTTGTTTGCTTATTTTGATGAATCTATGGCTAGTAAAATAGTTTATAAACCATATAGAAGTTAGAATACAGTAGGTTTAACACCAATATAAATAAATAATTAGTTCATTACAGTACCTTGAAGTGGTCTTTTGTTTTCTTTCGCTAACGGAGCTCACGAGATTTTCTACTTTAAGTTTTGTGTTGTGAAGTTTTCAAGTTTTAGGTAAAGATTTGATGGATTATGGAACAAGGAGTGGCAAGAGCCTAAGATTGGGGATGCCCATGGCACCCACAAGATAATCTAAGGACACCTAAAAGCCAAAGCTTGGGGATGCCCCGGAAGGCATCCCCTCTTTTCGTCTACTTCTATCGGTAACTTTACTTGGAGCTATATTTTTATTCACCACATGATATGTGTTTTGCTTGGAGTGTCTTGTATGATTTGAGTCTTTGATTTTTAGTTTACCACAATCATCCTTGCTGTACACACATTTTGAGAGAGCCATACATGATTTGGAATTTGTTAGAACACTCTATGTGCTTCACTTATATCTTTTTGAGTAATATAGTTTTGCTCTAGTACTTCACTTATATCTTTGAGAGCATGGTGGTGGATTTTTTTTATAGAAACTATTGATCTCTCATGCTTCACTTAGATTATTTTGAGAGTCTTAAATAGCATGGTAATTTGCTTAAATAATCCTAATATGCTAGGTGTTTAAGATTAGTAAAAATTTACTTATGAGTGTTTTGAATACTAAGAGAAGTTTGATGCTTGATGATTGTTTTGAGGTATGGAGGTAATAATATCAAAGTCGTGCTAGTTGAGTAGTTTTGAATTTGAGAAATGCTTGTGTTTAAGTTTGCAAGTCCCGTAGCATGCACGTATGGTAAACATTATGTAATAAATTTGAAACATGAGGTGTTATTTGGTTGTCCTCCTTATGAGTGGCGGTCGGGGACGGGCGATGGTCTTTTCCTACCAATCTATCCCCCTAGGAGCATGCGCGTAGTGCTTGGTTTTTGATGACTTGTAGAATTTTGCAATAAGTATGTGAGTTCTTTATGACTAATGTTGAGTCCATGGATTATACGCACTCTCACTCTTCCATCATTGCTAGCCTCTTCGGTACCATGCATTGCCCTTTCTCACATTGAGAGTTGGTGCAAACTTCGATGGTGCATCCAAACCCCTTGATATGATATGCTCTTTCACACATAAACCTCCTTATATCTTCCTCAAAACAGCCACCATACCTACCTATTATGGCATTTCCATAGCCATTCCGAGATATATTGCCATGCAACTTTCCACCATTCCGTTTATCATGACACATTCATCATTGTCATATTGCTTAGCATGATCATGTAGTTGACATAGTATTTGTGGCAAAGCCACCGTTCATAATTCTTTCATACATATCACTCTTGGTTTATTGCATATCCCGGTACACCGCGGAGGCATTCATATAGAGTCATCTCTTGTTCTAAGTATCGAGTTGTAATTCTTGAGTTGTAAGTAAATATAAGTGTGATGACCATCATTCATAGAGCATTGTCCTAAAAAAGAGAGAAAGGCCAAAAAAGGCCAAAAAATAAAATAAAAGGGACAATGCTACTATCCTTTGCCACACTTGTGCTTCAAAGTAGCACCATAATCTTTATGATAGAGAGTCTTTTGTTTTGACACTTTCATATACTAGTGGGAATTTTTCATTATAGAACTTGGCTTGTATATTCCAACAATGGGCCTCCTCAAGTGCCCTAGGTCTTCGTGAGCAAGCAAGTTGGATGCACACCCACTTAGTTTCTTTTGTTGAGCTTTCATACATTTATAGCTCTAGTGCATCCGTTGCATGGCAATCCCTACTCCTTGCATTAACATCAATCGATGGGCATCTCCATAGCCCATAGATTAGCCTCGTTGATGTGAGACTTTCTCCTTTTTGTCTTCTCCACATAACCCCCTCATTATATTCTATTCCACCCATAGTGCTATATACATGGCTCGCGCTCATGTATTGCATGAAAGTTTATAGGTTTGAGATTACTAAAGTATGAAACAATTGCTTGTCTTGTCATCGGGGTTGTGCATGATGAGAGCATTCTTGCGTGACGAAAATGGAGCATGACTAAACTATATGATTTTGTAGGGATAAACTTTCTTTGGCCATGTTATTTTGAGAAGACATAATTGCTTAGTAAGTATGCTTGAAGTATTATTATTTTCATGTCAATATGAACTTTTATCTTGAATCTTTCGGATCTGAATATTCATACCACAATTAAGAAGAATTACATTTAAATTATGCCAAGTAGCACTCTGCATCAAAAATTCTGTTTTTATCATTTACCTACTCGAGGACGGGCGGGAATTAAGCTTGGGGATGCTTGATACGTCTCCAATGTACCTATAATTTTTGATTGCTCCATGTTATATTATCTACTCTTTTGGACATTATTGGGCTTAATTATCCACTTTTATATTTTTTTGGGACTAACCTATTAACCGGAGGCCCAGCCCAGAATTGTTGTTTTTTGCCTATTTTAAGGTTTCGAAGAAAAGGAATATCAAACGGAGTCCAAACGGAATGAAACCTTCGAGAACATGATTTTCTCACCGAACATGATCCAGGAGACTTGGACCCTACATCAAGAAACAAAGGAGGAGGCCACGAGGTAGGGGGCGCGCCTACCGCCCCCCCCAGGCGCGCCCTCCACCCTCGTGGGCCCCATGTTGCTCCACCGACGTACTCCTTCCTCCTATATATACCTACGTACCCCCAAATGATCAGATATGGAGCCAAACCCTAATTCCACCGCCGCAACTTTCTGTATCCACGAGATCCCATCTTGGGGCCTATTCCGGAGCTCCGCCGGAGGGGGTATCCATCACGGAGGGCTTCTACATCAACACCATAGCCCCTCCGATGAAGTGTGAGTAGTTCACCTCAGACCTACATGTCCATAGTTATTAGCTAGATGGCTTCTTCTCTCCTTTTGGATCTCAATACAATGTTCTCCCCCTCTCTTGTGGAGATCTATTCAATGTAATCTTCTTTTTGCGGTGTGTTTGTTGAGACCGGTGAATTGTGGGTTTATGATCAAGTCTATCTATGAACAATATTTGAATCTTCTCTGAATTCTTTAATGTATGATTGGTTATCTTTGCAAGTCTCTTCGAATTATCAGTTTGGTTTGGCCTACTAGATTGATCTTTCTTGCAATAGGAGAAGTGCTTAGCTTTGGGTTCAACCTTGCGGTGTCCTTTCCCAGTGACAGTAGGGGCAGCAAGGCACGTATTGTATCGTTGCCATCGAGGATAACAAGATGGGGTTTTCATCATATTGCATGAGTTTATCCCTCTGCATCATGTCATCTTGCTTAAGGTGTTACTCTGTTTTCATGAACTTAATACTCTAGATGCATGCTGGATAGCGGTCGATGAGTGGAGTAATAGTAGTAGATGCAGGCAGGAGTCGGTCTACTTGTCTCGGGCGTGATGCCTATATACATGATCATACCTAGATATTCTCATAACTATGCTCAATTCTGTCAATTGCTCAACAGTAATTCGTTCACCCACCGTAAAATACCTATGCTCTTGAGAGAAGCCACTAGTGAAACCTATGGCCCCCGGGTCTATCTTCATCATATTAATATTCCAATACTTAGTTATTTCCTTTGCTTTTTACTTTGCATCTTTATCACAAAAATACCAAAAATATTATCTTATCATATCTATCAGATCTCACTCTCGTAAGTGACCGTGAAGGGATTGACAACCCCTTATCGCATTGGTTGCGAGGAGTTATTTTGTTTGTGCAGGTACGAGGGGCTCGCGCGTAGCCTTCTACTGGATTGATACCTTGGTTCTCAAAAGCTGAGGGAAATACTTACGCTACTTTGCTGCATCATCCCTTCCTCTTCGGGGAAAACCAATGCAGTGCTCAAGAGGTAGCAAGTGACGATGTGTGTTGGAAGTGGTTCCAAGAATGTTATGATCATCATCGCACACTCCCTATACTTTCGAGATTAGTGTTGAACCCAAATAAATGATATTTGGTGGTTGCATTGAGCAAGAATATGATTTGATCATGTTTACTGCAATACGTTTATTCATTTAAGTTAGAGAATAATTGTTATTCTGTTTACATGAATAAAACCTTCTATGGTTATATACCCAATGAAAATGGTTCGTTGGATCTCGATCGTAGTGATACACATATTCATAATATTAAAGCCAAAAGATGCAAAGTTAATAATGATAGTGCAACTTATTTGTGGCACTGCCGTTTAGGTCATATTGGTGTAAAGCGCATGAAGAAAATCCATGCTGATGGGATTTTGGAATCACTTGATTATGAATCAGTTGATGCTTGCGAACCATGCCTCATGGACAAGATGACTAAAAACTCCGTTCTCCGAAACAATGGAGCAAGCAACAGACTTGTTAGAAATAATACATACTGATGTATGCAATCCGATGAGTGTTGAGGCTCGCGGCAGGTATCGTATTTTCTGACCTTCACAGATGATTTGAGCAGATATGGGTACATCTACTTGATGAAACATAAGTCTGAAACATTTGAAAAGTTCAAAGAATTTCAGAGTGAAGTGGAAAATCATTGTAACAAGAAAATAAAGTTTCTGCGATCTGATCGCAGAGGCGAATATTTGAGTTACGAGTTTGGTCTTCAATTTAAACAATGTGGAATAGTTTCACAAACTCATGCCACCTGGAACACCACAACATAATGGTGTGTCCGAACGTCATAACCATACTTTATTGGATATAGTACAATCTATGATGTCTCTTACCGATTTACCACTATCGATTTGGGGTTATGCATTAGAGACAGCTGCATTCACGTTAAATAGGGCACCATCTAAATCCGTTGAGATGACACCATATGAACTGTGGTTTGGCAAGAAACCAAAGTTGTTGTTTCTTAAAGTTTGGGGTTGCGATGCTTATGTGAAAAAGTTTCATCCTGATAAGCTCAAACCCAAATCGGAGAAATGTGTCTTCGTAGGATACCCAAAGGAGACATTTGGGTACACCTTCTATCACAGATCTGAAGGCAAGATATTCATTGCTAAGAATAGATCCTTTCTAGAGAAGGAGTATCTCTCGAAAGAAGTGAGTGGGATGAAAAGTATAACTTGATGAGGTAACTGTACCTACTCCCTTATTGGAAAGTAGTTCATCACAGAAATCTATTCCTGTGACTCCTACACCAATTAGTGAGGAAGCTAATGATGTTGATCATATAACTTCAGATCAAGTTACTACCGAACCTCGTAGGTCAACCAAAGTGAGATCCGCACCAGTGTGGTACGGTAATCCTGTTCTGGAGGTCATGTTACTTGACCATGACGAACTTACGAACTATGAGGAAGCGATGATGAGCCAAGATTCCGCGAAATGGCTTGAGGCCATGAAATCTGAGATGGGATTCATATATCAAAACAAAGTGTGGACTTTGGTTGACTTGCCCAATGATCGGCAATCCATAGAATATAAATGGATCTTCAAGAGGAAGACGGACGCTGATAGTAGTGTTACTATCTACAAAGCTAGACTTGTCGAAAAAAGTTTTGACAAAGTTCAAGGTGTTGACTACGATGAGATTTTCTCACTCTTAGCGATGCTTAAGTCTGTCTGAATCATGTTAGCAAATTGCCACATTTTATGAAATCTGGCAAATGGATGTCAAAACTACATTCATTAATGGATCTCTTAAAGAAGAGTTGTATATGATGCAACCAGTAGGTTTTTTCGTTCCTAAAGGTGCTAACAAAGTGTGCAAAGCTCCAGCAGTCCATTTTTGGACTGGTGCAAGCATCTCGGAGTTGGAATATACGCTTTGATAAGTTGATCACATCATATAGTTTTATACAGACTTGTGGTGAAGCCTGTATTTACAAGAAATTGAGTGGGAGAACTACAACATTTCTGATAAGTATATGTGAATAACATATTGTTGATCGGAAATAATGTAAAATTTTCTGGAAAGCATAAAGGATTATTTGAAAGGAGTTTTTTTAAATAAAGACCTCGGTGAAGCTGCTTACATATTGAGCATAAAGATCTATAGAGATAGATCAAGACGCTTGATAAGTTTTTTTTTTCAATGAGTACATACCTTGACAAGATTTTGAAGTAGTTCAAAATGGAACAGTCAAAGAAGAGTTCTTTCCTGTGTTACAAGGTGTGAAATTTAGTAAGACTCAAAGCCCGACCATGGCAGAAGATAGAAAGAGAATGAAAGTCATTCCCTATGCCTTGGCCATAGGTTCTATAAAGTATGCCATGCTGTGTACCAGATCTATTATATACCCTACACTGAGTTAAGCTAGGAAGTACAATAGTGATCTAGGAGTAGATCACTGAACAACGGTCAAAATTATCCTTAGTGGAATAAGGATATATTTCTCGATTATGGAGGTGACAAAAGGTTCGTCATAAAGGGTTACATCGATGCAAGTTTTGACATTGATCTAGATGACTCTAAGTCTCAATCTGGATATATATTGAAAGTGGGAGCAATTAGCTAAAGTAGCTCCGTGCAGAGCATTGTAGACATAGAAGTTTGCAAGATACATATGGATCTGAATTTAGCAGACCCGTTGACTAAACTTCTCTCAGAAACAAATCATGATCACACCTTAGTACTCTTTGGGTATTAATCACATAGCGATGTGAACTAGATTATTGACTCTTGTAAACCCTTTGGGTGTTGGTCACATGATGATGTGAACTATGGGTGTTCATGACATGGCGATGTGAACTAGATTATTGACTCTAGTGCAAGTGGGAGACTGAAGGAAATATGCCCTAGAGGCAATAATAAAGTTATTATTTATTTCCTTATATCATGATAAATGTTTATTATTCATGCTAGAATTATATTAACCGGAAACTTGATACATGTGTGAATACATAGACAAACAGAGTGTCACTAGTATGCCTCTACTTGACTAGCTTGTTGAATCAAAGATGGTTAAGTTTCCTAGCCATAGACATGAGTTGTCATTTGATTAATGGAATCACATCATTAGAGTGATGTGATTGACTTGACCCATTCCGTTAGCTTAGCACTTGATCATTTAGTATGTTGTTATTGCTTTCTTCATGACTTATACATGTTCCTATGACTATGAGATTATGCAACTCCTGTGTACCGGAGGAACACTTTGTGTGCTACCAAACATCACAATGTAATTGGGTGATTATAAAGGTGCTCTACAGGTGTCTCCGAAGGTACTTGTTGAGTTGGCGTATTTCGAGATTAGGATTTGTCACTCCGATTGTCGGAGAGGTATCTCTAGGCCCCCTCGGTAATGCACATCACTATAAGCCTTGCAAGCATTGTAACTAATGAGTTAGTTGCAGGATGATGTATTACGGAACGAGTAAAGAGACTTGTCGGTAACGAGATTGAACTAGGTATTGAGATACCGACGATCGAAACTCGGGCAAGTAACATACCGATGACAAAGGGAACAACGTATGTTGTTATGCGGTTTGACCGATAAAGATCTTCGTAGAATATGTGGAAGCCAATATGAGCATCCGGGTTCCGCTATTGGTTATTGACCAGAGATGTGCCTCGGTCATGTCTACATAGTTCTCGAACCCGTAGGGTCTGCACGCTTAAAGTTCGGTGACGATCGATATTATGAGTTTATGTGATTTGATGTACCAAAGATAGTTCGGAGTCCCTGATGAGATCGGGGACTTAACGAGGAGTCTCGAAATGGTCGAGACGTAAAGATCGATATATTGGAAGGCTATATTCGGACATCGGAAAGGTTCCGAGTGATTCAGGTATTTTTCAGAGTACCGGGGAGTTACGGGAATTCATCCGGGGAGTCAATGGGCCTTAATGGGCCTTAGTGGGAAGGAAAGGCAGCAGCCAGGAGGTGGCGCGCGCCCCTCCCAAGCCCAGTCCGAATTGGACAAGGGGTTTGGGGCGCGGCCCCCCTCTCCCTTCCTTCTCCACTCCCCCTCATTTCCCCCTTCTCCTAGTTGGACTAGGAAAGGAGAAAACCTACTCCTAGTAGGAGTAGGAATCCTACTCCCTTGGCACGCCCCTCCAAGGGTCGGCCTCCTCCTCCCTCCCTCCTTTATATACAGGGGCAAGGGGGCACCCCAAGACACAACAATTGATCATGAAGACGTACGACTACATCAACCGCATTGTGTTAACGCTTCCGCATTCGGTCTAGGAGGGTACGTGGACACACTCTCCCCTCTTGTTGCTATGCATCACCATGATCATGTGTGTGCATAGGGAATTTTTTTGAAATTACTATGTTCCCCAACAGGGGAGGAGGGGGGCGGCCGGCCTCATGGTGCGCCCCCTAAGGAGGGATTCCTACTCCTACTAGGAGTAGGTTTCCCCCCTTTCCTAGTCCTAATAGGAAGGGGGTGGAAGGGGAAGAGGAGAAGAAGGAAAGGGGGCCGGCCCCTACCAATTCGGATTGGGCCTGGGGGCGCGCCCCAACCTCTTGGCCACCTCCTCTCTCTTCCACTAAAGCCCATGTAGGCCCATTAAGCCC
>NC_041388.1:544703611-544713761 GCF_002162155.2 Triticum dicoccoides
GTATATGTCCGAACTCATCCGAAACCTTTCCGGTGTCCAAATATAACCTTCCAATATATCAATATTCATGTCTCGACCATTTCGAGACTCCTCGTTATGTTCGTGATCTCATCCGGGACTCTGAACTACCTTCGGTACATCAAAACACATAAACTCATAGTACCGATATTCATCGAACATTAAGTGTGCGGATCCTACGGGTTTGAGAACTATGTAGACATGACCGAGACACATCTCCAGTCAATAACCAATAGCGGAACCTGGATGCTCATATTGGTTCCTACATATTCTATGAAGATCTTTATCGGTCAAACCGCATAACAACATATGTTGTTCCCTTTGTCATCGGTATGTTACTTGCCCGAGATTCGATCGTCGGTATCATCATACCTAGTTCAATCTCGTTACCGGTATGTCTCTTTACTCGTTCCGTAATGCAACATCCCGCAACTAACTCATTAGTCACATTGCTTGCAAGGCTTATAGTGATGTGCATTACCGAGAGGGCCCAGAGATACCTCTCCAACAATCGGAGTGACAAATCCTAATATTGATCTATGCCAACTCAACAAACACCATCGGAGACACCTGTAGAGCATCTTTATAATCACCCAGTTACGTTGTGACGTTTGATAGCACACTAAGTGTTCCTCCGGTTTTCGGGAGTTGCATAATCTCATAGTCATAGGAACATGTATAAGTTATGGAGAAAGCAATAGCAATAAACTAAACGATCATAGTGCTAAGCTAACGGATGGGTCAAGTCAATCACATCATTCTCTAATGATGTGATCCTGTTCATCAAATGACAACTCATGTATATGGTTAGGAAACATAACCATCTTTGATTAACGAGCTAGTCAATGTAGAGGCATACTAGTGACACTCTGTTTGTCTATGTATTCACACATGTACTAAGTTCCTAATTAATACAATTCTAGCATGAATAATAAACATTTATCATGATATAAAGAAATATAAATAACAACTTTATTATTGCCTCTAGGGTATATTTCCTTCAATGCGAGGGGGTCCTCGCTCAATTCAAAAATGAGGAGGAGGAAAACCCTACTTAACTAATAGAGCTCCAGCAAAAAGAGCACACATTAACTGCAGTTGAAGGAGAAGAAGAAACCATCAAGAGAGGGGTCAGCTTGTCGTGATTCTGCTTCTTCCCATCCGCCATTTTGAAGGTCTCACCTTCAATGAATTCAAAAGTGTTACACGGTGAGATGATGTAGTTAACAATGGAAATGACACGATTTACCTCCTGCACCATGGAAATCATACATGAGATAGTTAACAACAGTCTCACCCCACGGCATTGTAAGAGAAGCAAAGCTTACATGTGGATTTGGATAACTCATTCAACTTATATATAATTATAGCTAAGTCGGTGATTTGTCGCCGTGCATCCTCAACCCTAGCACCGATGCCCTCCGGATCTAACAGTCACTTGCATCTGATTGTGGTCGTCGCTTCATCTCCAAGTGGCGGAGCGGAGATTAGAATTCTTTTGGTTAGGTCTTGGTGTCATGACGGTGATCTGTCTGGTGTTAGGGTCGTGTTTTCTCAAATAGAAGCCATTCGAGTCAAATCTCACCTCGATGGTGTATGGTCTAGTGAATTTTGAGGATCCCGAGAGTCTTTGTCTTGACTAATATTTACGTACTATGGGGTTAGCTCTCATTTTAGTATCCATGGACATATCAGTGATGTTGTTCTCTTCTTCATCGGACTCTTCTTTCGAGGTTTCACGAGTATGGTTGTTGGCTTTGGTCCAACGATGTTGGGGCGGTTGCTTGTCTGTATAAGGGCATCGCCGAGCAACTATGCTTAGCACCATTGAAAATTTTCGTTGTACACAACAATTTATTTATTGTGGTGATCCGACGAGGTTTGGTCGTTCGGAGATATCTGCAATTACTTTTGTGGTTGAATTTGTCAATGTTTTTGCAATTTCTCCTTTTATATAGGGTGTTCTCTAAAAAAATGAATAAAAGAGGTTTCCCTTTGATTTCATTAATGAAACCAAAAGCGAGCAACAAAGTAGAGATCCATCAGGTTCCATCACAAACCGCATCCAGGCCACATTAAGATCTAAAGTCTAATCCCTACCGCATGGGATTACAAAAGGGGATGCATCGCATACATCAAATGCCAGCTAGTTATTCACTCGCAAGTTCAAGATTCCAAGCCAAACAAACAGAGAGAGGAAGGCCAGCTTTTCTCCTTCGCTGGTTAGGCCTCCAGCCGCCGAACTCCCAGTCTCCACCCATGCGTCACCTTGTATATCTCACTTGCCACCCACTCGATTAGTTTTGCTCCCGGCTGCAGTAGTTTTTCCTCCGGCTTTTTTCTCTGCAAAATCGACCAATCCACAAACCAATTACACATCAGACGAATGAAAATCATTGGATCATGAATTTTTTTTCACTCTGAAGATTATGTCATTTCTACATTTCCAGAGTGCCCAGAATATAGCAGCACTCCCCACTAAAACTAATTTTTTCTCTGGTTTCTTAAAGGATTTCAGCCACCCTCCCAAGTAGTCATTGAGATTAGTCGGGCTACGTCTAAGATCGAAGGCACATTTTATTAGGCTCCAGACCAATCTGGCCGCCGAGCACTGAAAAAACAAGTGATCAATGTTTTCTTCCTTTTCACAGTACACACACTCTTTTGGTCCTTTCCATCCTTTCCTAAACAAATTATCTTTTGTCAAAATGCTTCTTCTGACCAAAAGCCAAAAGAACATTTTGATTTTTGATGGTATGTTAGTTTTCCACAAAAATCCGTGTGGAAAACCCACTCCATCATTGATCAGAAAGGAATATAAAGATTTGACTGAGAATTGTCTACTTTTAGTAAGCATCCACAAGGGTTGATCTTCCCCCCCATGCATCCTCACCTCCTCACATCTTTGTTTCAAACTGTTCCAAAGTTCAGTTGTTTATGTATTTAGATCTCTCCTAAAGCTAAAACCCGACCACCCTTTGAAGAAGTTGATGTTGTATAATCTAGGGTAAAGATCTTTCAAGGTCTAGACCCTACCCACCAGTCTTCCCAAAATCTAGTTTCATTCCCATCCCCAATCATTTTTTAACATGCTAGAAATATATTTTTTGACTCCCATCAAACTGCTTCAGAACTAGGAATCCCCAGGTTTTTTCCCAGCCCAGACAAACATTTGTTCTGGATGTATTTGGCTTTCAAAATATTCACCCATGTTCCTGATTCAGTTTTGAATTTCCATAACCATTTAGCTAGCAGGGTTTTGTTCATTATATCTAAATTAATGATCCCAAGCCCCCTGTACCTTTGGTAAACAACACGTTTTCCAATTAACCAAATGGTATTTCTTATTGTTTTCATCTTCTTGCCACACAAGCCTATCTCTAAAGAAATCAGCTTTTCTCCTCACCCCTACAGGGAGGGGGTAAAAGGACATCATGAATAATAGAATATTGGTCAGGCATGCCTGTACCAGAGTTAGTCTCCCAGCCATATTGAGTAGTCTACCCTGCCAGCATGCACATCTTTTCTCAATTTTTTCAGTGACTCCCTTTCAGAATTTATTCCCCAGCCTAACATCAGCTACAGGCAGTCCTAGATATTTAATGGGTATTTTTCCCACCTCACATGTAAAAATCTCTTGGTATATACTAGTCTTGTTAACTGCCTCTCCAAACAAAAAGATTTCACTCTTATGAAATTTTATGTTCAATCCTGACACCTGTTCAAATGCTGTCAGTATGAACTTCAGATTTTTTGCACTATCTTCATCATCTTGTAATAAGAAAATTGTATCATCTGCATATTGCAACATATTTACTTCACAGTTGTTCAATTCAGAAAGTACCATTTTTACAAAACCTTCCTACATAGCATTGTGCAATATAATGGCTAAGGCATCTGCAGCAATATCACAAAGTAAAGGTGACAGGGAATCCCCTTGTCTGAACCCTTTGAAAGTTTTAAAATATGGCCCAATTTCACATTCACTTTAACCCCAACATGTCCTTCCATCATGGTGTGCATCACCATGTCACACCATTTATCAAGGAAATTTTTGAGTTTCACCATTTTATATACAAAGGGCCATTTGATCTTATCATATACTTTTTCAAAATCCACTTTAAAAAGAAGGGCACTTTGCTTTTTCTATGTATTGTATTTAGTGCTTCATGTAATACCACCACACCCTCCATTATGTACCTCCCTTTTATAAAGGTTGTTTGATTTAGAGAAATAATTGGTCTGATCACTTTGCTAAGTCTATTCGTTAGTACTTTAGTGATAATTTTGAAGCTCACATTAAGCAAGCAAATATGTCTAAATTTTTGTATTTGTCTAGCATCTTTGACTTTGGATACCAGGGTGATAATCCCATAGTTCAGCCTAGATATATCCAGTTCACCAGAGTGAAAGTCATCTAGTAATCCTTTTAGCTCCCATTTTATTAAATCCCAGAAGTTCTGGTAAAATTCAATGGGTAAGCCATCTAGTCCAGGACTTTTATTCTTTAAACACCACTTCATATAGTTCTTGCATACTAAAAGGTTTAATCAAAACTCTGGCTTGTTCTTTTGTAATGCCAGGAGCATCTTGGATGTTTAAATTTACAGTAGAGACTTCAGGTTGGCCAAATAGATCTTTGTAGAATTTAGTGATATACTTAATCAATTCCTCACCCCCCTCTATCACCCCCTCATCTTGACTTAGTGAAAAAATTATATTCTTTCTCCTTCTCCCATTCACTTTGGCATGGTAGTATTTGGTATTATTATCATCATCTTTAATCTCTTTGTCTTTGTACCTCTGCAACCATTTCATCTCCTCTTGTTTCATCAGTCTTCCTAATTGGGCCCTTAATTCTTTTTGCTCAATTCTATCAGCAGCAGACATTCCTATTAATTCTGTCCTCTTATCTATCTCATCTAGTTTACGTATAATATCTTTCTTTATTTTCCTGCATAATGCATCTAAATTCAGGATCCAACCTCTCACTTTTTGTCTAGACATTTTCAGCTTCTTTTGCCATCTCTCTATGTTACTTCCAGTTGTTAAATGGCAGGGTGTTTTCTAGATGTTCTCTTTGTTTAAATATAAAGCATGTTTAATTGAAAAAAAATGATATGGTCCAAAGAAAGATTCAAGAAAAGTCGTCAAGTGGTAGGAAAAGGAGGGGAGAGGATTTGTGGCGTGCGTGCGTGAGAGCATTCAGTTTTCTAGCCATAGGATTGCCTTACGATTCAAAACTTTTAATCCGGTTTGGTATTTGTATGTGCTTTAGCCCTTAATTATCTTTCTTCGATAGTGTCCATGTGCGCATCTTTTAGCAGCACCACCCATCCCACCACACATCATCGAAAGTCCAATTGATCTTGAATAAGTTACGACAAGATTTTAAAACCGTGAAAAATTAAGTACGATCGATTTTCGAATCGTGATGCCTGCCTTGTGCCCCTGCGGATTTGATTTACAGGAAAAGGAGTGCGCTTAGCAGTTATATCAAGTTGCATGGCTTAGCAGGCAAGCCAGCGCTGCTGTCAAACTCAAGACCACGTTCTCGTCATCGAGATACGTACCAAGGACCGTAGTACGTGTCACCTCGCGCAACAAGCGGAGAAGGACGGGCGCAGGACGTGGATGTTGACCCGGCCTGGCCCTGGCCTGATGCTAATCGTCACTCGTAAACACATAAATCTACACGATGGGCTCAGGACAAAATGGCTCTCGCTGTCGTTCTCGTTGTTGTAGCACTACTCCGTATACATGCCAGAGAGACTACCGGTGTCGGCAGGGCATCGACGGATAAGACGTAGCCGGACGAGCGCGTGCCGCTCTCTGAAAGCGACGTCGGGCCCGGAGGGAGTTGCCTGAATCGTTAAAATGGTCGAACATATCTGCTGCTGCTTTGAAAAATGGGAAGGGTCAGCATTCCACATTTTTCTCATCTCATGTGCTGCGAGACTATCAATTTTCTCTTTCTTTCTGGAGATGATGCGCTGCCACGTGCAGCGAGAAGGAACAGAAGCATAGAAGCGTCCGTCTCCTTGTCGGGCGGCCCGTGCCGTGCCGCGCGGAGCGAACGACGCCCCCATTGCCAACTTGGCCACCAGTGCCTCGTCTGGCGCAGCGTGACGAGCCGGCGAGGCATCGCGTGCGGGCGGCCGCGGCAGGCACCGCGCCGTGGTGGCGCACGCGTGCGGCAACCTGGCCTGAAGAAGGCGAGTCTCCTCTCCACGTGCCAGGCCTCGCGGAGTGCATCTCCTTCCGCCTTGTCGGCGCTCAGCCGCACGCGACCTCCCGTGTGCGCCGTGCCTCCCAACGGAAAGCAAATCATTCTGCCCAGCCCGGTCTCCGCAACCGGATGGACGCCTCGCGGAGTAGGCAAGCATTGAGCACGGGACGCTCACCGCTTCCGCTTCCTCTGCTGCTCTACATAATGGCAGGGGCACGAGCGCAACGGATGCCGGCGCTAGTTGGCACCACGCCATACCTTCCTGCTGAGTCCTGACTTTCTCCATATTTTTCTTTCTTCCCCTGACTTCTTCCTTTCATTTCGCTTTACCTTCTGAATCAGCACACGGGAGCTGCCGCACAACTTATTTTGCCTTTTCTTTTTCATGAAAATTTATGATACGGTGTAACGAGCAATAGAGATAATAAAAATTACATCCAGATCCGTATTCTATTTAGCGACGATTACACGCACTGAAACAAGCTGAAGGCACCGTTGTCATCGTCCCTTTCTCGTCGGAACCAAGTAAAACTTGTTGTAGTAGACAACCGGAAAGTCATCGTGTTAAGGCCAATAAGGCCAGCGCAACAGAACGGCAACCGTCGCCGATGAAGAGTTTGGCGTAGATCGGAATGATCTAACTTGAAGACACACAAGGGGTAGACAAACGATGACAAGGTTCGAGCAAATCCACCAAAGACAAATCTGCCAGAGACACATATTCGCACACCCGCCGACGATGCTAGACACACCACCAGGATGGAGACTCGGCGAGGATAACTTTCTTTCATCTACGGGAAGCCGCTGTTGTCTCGCCTTCTTGAACATGATACGAACCCTACGAAAGCTCAAACAAAAATTTAGAAACAGAGCCCTCCCGCCGACAAGGACTAAGATCCTCCGCGCACCTATGACCCAAAGGCCACTGCAGACGAGGCGGACCGACATCGACGCCGGCGGGAGGCGATGGAACCATAAACTCTATTGAGAGGAGGCGTGTGAGGCGGGTCTACGTTGGGGATTAGCAACTTAGGAATATTTTGCTTTAACATATATATATATATGTAAATAAATAAATCTTCACCTATTTTTGTTGGTTGGTGCTTGACTCCACCCGTCTATTCCTTTCAGCTGCTGATTTTTATTATCAATAAATATCGGAGAGGCGGGCCTCTCTTTCACTAAAGAAAACACAACGAGTGAAGCACATGTTCTCTGCTTCTCTTGATGTACTACCAAGGAGGAAAGAAAGGCACCTTTGCAGCATGATAAGTATGGTGTGGGCGTGTTCAATCAAGTGCCCGAGTGGAGGTGGCTCCCTCCAAATCCAAAAGAAGAAGAAAAGGATCACCAAGTGGCAAGTGGCAGGGAAATGAGTGCTCCTCATCCAAGCTGTCAAAAAAAAGAGAGTGCACCTGAACCAGGCCGCTCGATTAATAAAGATTTGATAAAGCGCTGCTGCATGGCTTAATTAGCAGCCAGCCAAGACAACGAGCGGCCGGCGGTGCACCGAAGTTGGCCTCGCCCTCGCGCGGTCAAACTCGGGCGGACCATGCGTCTGTTTCGTCATCGAGATCTCCACGGACAAGCTAGGCACTGGTCTGAGCGGCCGTACTACCTGCAACAGACCGATCGAGAGCGACGCCCGGATTTTGACGCTGTCCTGCGATCGCTAAACTAATAATGCATGCACGCATAATGTATTGCTCGGCTCCACCTTGGCTAGCTACTGTTCAGAGACTGACAAAATGGCTCTCGCTGTCGAAGCCAAGCGAGCTGGACGAGTGTCGGCAGGGCAGGTAGGCCTGCAAGAAAAACTTCTAGATCGACTCGTGGTTTAACTCGACTAGAAAAGAAATAGACTGAGTATGTACACTTCATGTAGGTTGATAGCGAAACAAGATAACTCAATGGCTCGCTCGACTTCAGCTCGATGTCATAACAACTTTGATATCTATTAAAAGAAAATAGGATAATTTATTGCTATATATGTTGTCTGCATTTTTTTTATCAATTTTACTTAGTAGCAAACATGGAAGTGTAATTAAGCATGGAGAAAATTTAGCCTCAATATGGTACGTTACCAGCCGTGTGTTAAATATCCTATTATTCTCGGCGAAATTTAAGAGCGAACCCACCATTCTTTTTTCTATCTTTCTAGTTCATCCACGGTCCCTAGTTATCAGGTGCTAGCATACAGTTGAGAGAGAACAAGTCAAATTTTATAGTGATTTCTTATGTTCTGTTGTGGCCTATCATGTATGAAAAATTACCTTAAATTATTTATAGATTCATTTTATTTAGCTCGAAACTAGCTCGACATTGATACAAGCTGAGCATGAGCCAATTTCTACGGTTCAGCTTCACACACAGTTTGTCTGTTTGACACATATTGTCTATTTAAATAGGTAAAGCCATGTTTTTCAACATTTGATGTTTTTCAAAAAATCCAGAAAATACACATGTTTCCAGTAGTAGTCTGAATTTTTTTAGCTTGTTTGGTTCAAGATTTGATATTAATAAAAAAGAAAAATTCTAGTGAATAGTACATGTTTGCAGTAGTAATCTAGAAACCTTTGAGCTTATTTGGACTAATGGATTTGGAGATAATGGTTATCTCACTAAATAGATTCAATTTTTTGTTCGAAATTTGATATAAAAAACAAAACAAAAAAATTCTAGTAAATAACATGTTTCCAGTAGTAATTTGGGAAAATTTCCAGTTTATTTGCGCAAAGTGATTAGGAGATAATCATTTTTTTCTTCAAAAGAGCATTCAGTTTTCTCGGCATAAACTTTGAGCCCATCCTTCATTTTCTTTCTAGATTCGTCATTGAGTACTAGTGCGTAGCCGGACGGGCGAGCGTATGTCGGATGGCGTCGACCAGATTGGAGGAAATTGTCTGATTGATCAGATAGATAGAGCGACAAATAAAAGAAAACTGGTCCAACATACTGTAGCTGGTGTACTAGTTTTTTTTCGGGACATACTTTTTTTTTAAACAAGGCAAAAGATTTACCATTTTCATTGATTAAGAAGAAGAGGATTGTCCCGTTAATTGACGGAAAGCCGGGCTAAAACCGATACAACTCAACCCACATGACATGGGCACCACCGGCCAACCTGGCCACCGACATGGGATCATAGAGCTACAAACAGCTGCACAGAAAACCATGATGGCACATGCCAACAGAAGGCCACACGCGTGAACAACTGACAGCTCCGACTTTGACGATGATCATCAAAGGGAAATATGCAGGACTTGCTCCGCCCGTGCCCTCCGAAACCGACCACCGAGCGCGTGTCATCGTCACCGCCTGGAGACACTCCACCGCAGCTCCGACTTCAAAAAAACCAAGCAACCAGCGGAAGAGCACCTCGGACACGCCGGGAAGATCCGACTACCGAAGCCCGAGCCGCGACCAAAGCTCCTCTCGAAGCCATCATCGTTGCCAAACAGAAATCCATGCCCCCGAAATGGCCGCCTCAGCAAACTACGCGGCAAAGATGCCGCAAACCACGCGGCGAAGATGCCGCAACCCACACGGCGAAGATGCCGCCATCCACTGGTCTTCAGGTTGTGGCCGGCTCCGAGACGATGCCCTCAAGGAGGAAGAAGACGTGAAGGCGCCTTCATCGCCCGATCCTGAAGATCTGAGGTTTCCCTCCGAAGCCAAGGCCGCGGGGAGGGAGGAGGAGCACCACACAACAACAACGCTTCCAGGAAAGAGCACGACGCCCACGGACGTCGCCGTCGCCCGATCCGGCAAAGGCCGGACACATGATTTCTCCCGGAGATGCTCAACCACCACCTGCCCGCATCAACGCAACCAACAAACCCCATCCTGCCAAGGCCAACCTCGCACTGGTCGTGGGATCCCACGACCCACCACGCCCAGACG
>NC_041388.1:544714231-544722178 GCF_002162155.2 Triticum dicoccoides
CCGCCAGCCACGCCAGGCTAGCAAGCCGGCCAGCACCGCAGCACCAGGCAGGGAGGGGGGGCCGCCACCCCACCCCATCTCACCGAGCAGAGTTGCCAGGCCGAAAACCGAGCACATCTGCCACAGCCACAATAGCAGTAGGGGCGGCGCCGCCGAAGAGCCAGGAGCCTCCGGCCGCAGCCCCAACCGCCGAATTCATGCTGCCAAGAGCCGCCAGAGCACCTCCACCATCCGGATCCACTCCGTCAGATCGGGCCCGTCGCCCCATCGAGCCGCCCGAGCCCCGCTGCCACCGCCGAGCCGCCGAACCACTGCAGGTCGCCAAGCCGCAGCAGGACCACCGCCTCCACGCCAGGGCACAAGGCTGCTCGCCGACGCCGGCCGCTGCCCAACGCCACGAGATCCCCATCCTGCAGCGCCCGCCAGCGCGAGAGGAGACCCCGCCGCCGCCCGCTCCGCACGAGCTTTCCCCGCGGGAGGCGCCGGCGACGGCGAGGAGGCGGAGGGGATCAAGGGGCCGAGCGCCTCGGTGGCTGGGGTCACCGCCCGTGCCGCCCCTGGGGCCGGAGCAACGCGGGGGCAATGTTAACTCAAAGGTTCCGGGACATACTGAGCATGTGTCTCATTTCTCAACGGGACTGATGCCATGGATGCACATTTGGTAACGGTACGACCATCTCACACCTGAGGACGGCCCAAGAGCTCTCTGGTAGGACAACTACGGAATGGACGAAGCAATGCAAGGGTTGGGGTTGGGGAAGAAGAAAAAGGAGCTGGTCCTTCGCCTCACTGCTAGCCACTAAACCATAGTCAACTTTGTGTTACCTAGGTAGGGTGCAAGCAACTTGAAGGAACAAGTCAGGTTTCCATTGACTTTTAGGTTTTTCTTTAGCCTTTTTCTTGTTCTCCACGGGTTTTTCTTTGTTTTTTTTTCTTTTTTTTCCTTTTTCTTTGTTTTCCTTTGGGTTTTTCTATTTTTTCTCGGTTTCTAATGACTTCTTTTCCATTTTTTTCTTCTGTTTTGTTTATTTCTTTCCCATCTTTTTTGTTTTATCTCAATTTTTTTACTGTTTTTCTATATGCATTTTTGCTATATGCATAATACATTTTTCTAATATGTGTTTAATTTTTTTCAAATACAACACCAACATTTTTATATACACATTTAACATTTTTCAAATCCTTGATTAACATTTTTCAAATAATTGTTCAACATTATCTCAAAAGCCTGATTAATATTTTTATGTACATGATATAGTTTTTTATCATTTTGAAAATACATGGTCAACATTTTTTTATATACATATATAACATTCTAAGGATGCTAGATTCGCATTTTGCAGATACCTGTTCAATATTTTTTTCAAACACTTGATTAACATATTTTAAAGACAAGTTTAATTTTTTTAATACATGGACAACATGTGTTTTGCATGTTTAACATTTTTCAGATACAAGTTTAACATTTTTTAGCACTTGTTCAGCATTCTTTTAAAATGCCTGGATTAACATCCTTTAAAACGAGAGTATCTAGAAATACAAATACATGATAAAAAAAAGTTGTCATTTCTTAATACATGATCAACAATTTTTCTATACACATTCAACATTTTTGGAATGCTTGATTAACATTCTTTAAATACTTGCACAACATTTTTCGAATACTTGTTCAACATTTTCCAAATATATTTGTAGAGTGTTCTTGTAAAGTATATACATAGAATATTTTAAAAATGTTCTAAAAGTATAAACAAAAGTACAAAAACAAAGCACAAATCGGAAACAGGAAAAAAGAAAAGAGGCCGTGGCCTACTGTGGGCATAGGCTGGCACATCATGCTCGCACCTACAGCCAGTCGGAAGTAGGACTCGCTGAAGGCGCGATATAGGGCACCCGGTGTACAGAACGGGGCCTCATATACCGCGACCGGCGCACTGGGCGCACACCCTCGCGCTTCCCACGTGCGACCTTGGGCCGGCCCAGGTGCGGGGCGGCGCTCCCTAATTTTTTATGTTTCTGTTTTCTTCTTATGCTTTTCTTATTCTTTACTTCTTCAAACAAGTTCGGGATTTCATTAAAAAAATAAAATTTCAAAAACTCCTCAATAAATAAAAACATGTTCAAAAATTATTAAAATTTTCATAAGTTCATAAAAATGTTAAAATTTTCTAAAGAATGAACATTGTTCGAATTAATATGAACATCTTTTGTATATTTATGAACAAAATTATTATTGTATGAACCATTTTTAAATTCGATGAATATTCTTCATTATTTGATAAACAAAAATTAAACACAACGAAATTTTATACGAATTTGATGAACAAACTTTGAATTAAAGAACATATTTTGAATTGAATCAACTTTTTAATATGATGACCAAATTTTAGAATTCCAGGAACCTTTTGGGATATGACAGATTTTTTTTGCATTCGATGAACACATTTTGAATTGGTTGATTTTTTAAATTTCAATAAATGTTCACCGACTTGAAAAATGCTCGAATTTCAAAAAATGTACTCTTATTTTAACAATGTTCTCAGAATTCAGAAAATGTTCGTTAATTTGGAAAACGAAAAGAAAAAAATGAAGGAGAAATGGAAAAACGTAAAATATAAGGAGAGAAAAACGAAGAAAAAGAACCCGTTTAACCTTCCTCAAACCGGAAACGTGCACTTGGGCCGGTCCAGATGTACCTAGCGGGCAGCTGGGGCGTACACGCGCGGTCCCTCTATTGGGCGACCAACGCCCCAAGGAAATTTTTTCATTGGAGAGCATTTATAAATTAATCCTATTTTGGAAATTTCCAAATAATTTAACTGAATTTCTAAATTAATCGGATACATACTTTTAAATTAGAAAGAATTTTTCAAAATTCCTTATTTTTCTTTGGAAACTCTGTTCATTTATTTAATTATGAAAAATTATGAAAAGTAGGAAAATATCTTAAAATTCTGGATAGTATTTGAAAGACTATCATATTTCGAAAGTCAGGAATTTCTAAAACACAAATAATTTTTTAAACGACTTTTTGAAAAATGAAAATAAAAAATCCATGATGAAATCAGTTAAACAAAAAGTAAATACCGGTCCGGTAACTTCAGGAATGTTCCCAAAACTGGAAATATACAATTTTCTGGCCCTTTCCGATACCTCCCTCATGGGCTCATGGCTCGTGTGCGATTCGGCACCAATGCTGCCCGGGGCGTGGCTATATGCCGCATTCCGCGAGTCCTAGGTCTCGCCTGCAGGAGCGGGTTTAGGACTTGCCCAGTAGCAAAAATTGATAAAAATAGATGTATTTAGAATTAAAATACGCCTAGATACCTCCATTTCTTAGACGAGTATTTTTGGACGGAGGGAGTATATATATATATATAGAGAGAGAATTTCTTATTTAACACTGTGCTTAAATTTTATGCCTTATTTGACATCGACAAATAATTTCTTCCCTATATAACAACGAGTCTAAATTTTATGACACTTTTGTCTATTTTAAGCCTAAATGACACTTGAAAAATACCATTTTGCCTCTCATGTGGTAAGTTTGTGCCCGTGTGTTGTTTGATGATTTTTTTATCATCTTTACTAGTAAGCTTGCACGTGCAACGCACGTATCGACTAATATTACAAAAAGATAAACTCTCTACCTGTGTTTTTTTGTTTGTACATCAACAACAAACACGATCAAAGAAAATTATCAAAATGTACATGATTAGCAAACCATGCAATTTGTTACTTTCTCTATCGATGGGATTTTTCTTCAAAACTTACACCGCCGAAAAATTCCCCTGACCCCTACCATAGAAAACTTGCACAGAAGTACCAATTTTAATATGTAAGGTGAAACACTATCTTGATGTAGCTAGTTAAATTCCTTTATCAATATTTTTTTACTGGTTCCACAAATATGAATTATGAATGCATACGGCAATACTATTAAATGAATAAAGATCTCTGCGAACCTCGCTTATTGTTTTGTGACTACTGTGGTGACTTGTTCTTCCTGGCTAGAAGCTAAAGAACATAAAACTTGAGCTTTGTTGCTTCTTGTACCTAATGCTTCGTTTCAAGACTCCATGGAGGGATCATATGCACCAATGCAGTTTTGAGGGGAGAAGACCAAGAGCCATGACTCCATGTCAATCCGGAACGCGATCCTCTGACGTACTACAAACTACTGCCGTGGGACGTCCTTCTCGTATCGATAGTTCGTCAGCCATCCGACAGCAGCAAGAGCAAATCAGTGAAACTTTTTTTGTGGGGGAACAAATCAGTGAAACTTGACTGAAGTGAACTGTGGCTTCAAATCAGTGAAACTTGACTGAAGTTCACTATGGCTGCAAATCTGAAACTTGACTGAATTGAACTGTAATATATGAGAGATTAAATAATGTAACTGAAGTGAACTATGGTCCGTAACACTAAATTAAAAATCATTACAATATGGTGCATCAGACAAAAGAGATCAACTACACTTAACTGACCTAAACGATGGCCCAAACTAAACAAACACTACAAAATGAAAACTGTTCTAGTTGCTTGCTTCTTTAGGATCACTCAAGTTAGAGCATATGACTTCCAAGAACAAAAAGTACATCACCCTAACTCAGCTCCACTCGTACTGCACAAAGGTATATCTTCCTGCACGTTATGATCTTAGCATGAAATTTTCTTGAGGTTGACAAAAAAATAAATAAGGTAGACAGAAAAATAAATGGGGTTGATAGAGGATCACTCACCATTGACAGAAAAATACTAATCTACCGAACAAGGGACAAGCGAGGAATGTGGTTGACAGAGGATCGCTCACCATTTGTCTCCTGGTAGACCATTACATACAGAAGAAAAAAATGAATGAAAGTCATAGAGAAGAGAAATAACACAAATAAGAGAATCCAGAACCAACACACCTATGCGTCTTCTGCTTCAATAAGATCGGTGACTAATCCTATTGGGTCTTCCACAGTACCAACACTTCCTAATACGTGTGTCTGCTCTCCCGATACTCTCCAGCTGCAGAGCCTCGTGCGTATGAGATGATAAGCACTTCCTAATATGACAGCAGCGAATGAGATGATCAAGATCGACACACCTGTGAGGCTGTGACGGTGGAGCAAGCCACCATTTCTTATTGCCGTCTTGTTCCTGCACATGTTAAGCTAATAGTATACTGAATCAATATCTAAATCATGGGACGGCGACCTTTGGTCTCCGCTGATGATCCGATGAGAGGGCGAATGGAGCACGGCCATTGGCCTCGGTGAGGACGTCTTTGTGGCGTTGTTGACTTCTCAGTCCACCGCGGAAGGCGTCTCGGAGCAAGGGGATGTCCTGCAACTCCAAGCCGTCGCCGCTCCGTAGGCTCGCGTCGGTGCCGTGCGCCGCCTCTCCCCGGGGACCGTCGCCACCGGAGGTTTACCGTCGAGGCTCCCGCGCCCCCGCCCTTCCTCCTCTCCCTTGCTTCTGTTATTCACTATCTCCTTCCCATCTTCGAAGCTCTCTCTCCCTAGAACCGCAACAGGCCATGGAGGAGCTCAGCCGCCGCCGATGTTCCTCCGACTCGCCAGAGCCTCCCGTCGTCGACCCGATCCAGCTGCCATCCGCCAGATCCACGCCAGCCCCGCCAGAGCCCCGGAAAGAGCCCCTGCATCGAGTTGCCGCCGCCGCCCCGTGTTGACCGCGTCGCTCGCCTGAAATCAGGTATGTTTACGATTGGGTTGTGTTTTTCCCCTTAATCTAAGGAAGCGATGAGTTGGGGTGGGCGGGGCGTCGAACGCTGGTTGGACAGAGTTTTCGTCCGCCAAGTAAATTGCTAATCGCAGTTTGGACTGAGGGTTAGTATAATTTTAACGGTTAGATCAAATTAAGTGGTCCTGATCTAAGGTTGTAATTGGTCCGTGTTGTTACGTGTACGTTAGGCTGGGTGTACTTAGCGTTGAATATGTTTGCTTGTTTAATAGTAGTAGAGATTAACAATTATTATATTATTATTTATTAAGAAAAGTATATTTTTTATCCCTCAACTCTTGTCATAGTCTAAATTTAGTCCCTCAGCTACGAAACCAGATAACATGCACCTCGAACTTTTCATACCATACAAATTCCGTCCCTCGTATCAGTCAACCCGGTTTAACTGCTGACTTGGCATGGTTTTTGACTGGTCCACGCCAACATGCCAAAGGAACCGTAAATCGTTCCTCACTTCGGGAAAGAAATTAGCTTGCACCGGCGACAACGCACGATGCGGGTGCTAGCGGGGAGAGTCCGCGCGGCTGGGAAGGCAAGCACGGGCACATGGATTGACCGAAGCTTCGCCGGCGACGACTTCCAGTGGAGGCGACAGGCGGCGCTAAGCGGGGCAGCAAGCTAGATGGCACGGCCGGGGAGGCTCGGGGAGAAGGGAGGCAGCAGGCGGTGGAGCACGGGCTCGCGGCGGGGTGAGCTTGTGGACGAGGAGCTGCTTGGGGGAAGACGCGTGAGGCTTCGGTAGAACCATGGGGAGAACCAAAGCTTACCGGGGGAGGAGATCACGACCAGCGTCTATGCCCACGACCAGCGTCGCCGCAGTGGAGGAGCCCCTCCAGCGCTGGTTCGTCCTCATCGGCGCCGGCGTCCTCGACCTGCGGCTAGCACGCACACAACATGCACACCCCGATGGCACATCCCCATCTTTCTCAGGCCATTCACGTCGCTGCTGGCACACGGCGATGGGACACGATGATGGAGGTGAACACGTACGAGGTCCTCCTTTATGGTGACAACGGCGGCCACTGTCAACAAGCCATCGAGAACTCCATGAGAATAGCATACGACGATGGTGCCACGCACCACTGTGCTGGCACGCCGCCGGGATGCGCCTCTGCATCCTAGCATGCCACTACAGCGTTTGTGCAGCCGGCGCACTCTAAGTGCTTGATGAAATGCCCATTAGAGAGATAGTAGGAGGGAAGAAGAGATAGGATGAGTAGGATAGAGAAATACTTCCACCCGGACCAGACCGGTCAAAACATGCCAAGTCAGCTCAGAAACTACTTCAGTTGTGTCAAGGGACAAAATTTGTCTGGTATAGAAAGTTTGAGGTGCAAGTTGTCCGGTTTTATAGTTGAGGGACCAAATCTAAACTTTGACAAGAGTTGAGGGATGATAAGTATACTTTTCTTTTATTTATTCGATTTTCATATGGAGCTCGCATAATCTATTTTGAATGTCTAAGTTTTTTTAGTGCACGGTCTCCACGGGAGAATATATGTACATGTAGATACATGATATAGTAGATGGATACATTAAACGATCTATTATTAGTTTTGTACGTGGTGCATGGCAAAATTGCCCACTTACAATTGCATGCATGCATTGAAGGCCATGCACACGGCTTACATGGTTTATGACTCTAGCTGGTGTACGCATACACTTTTAAATACCCACACGTCTGTGTTGCACGTACACAATACACATAGCCATGTATGTATATTTGTTCGGGTATTTGTGTACCGGCTGCTGCGTGGACATATACATATTTAAATACCCACAGTACCGAGGCAAGCAAGCTAGCTCTATGTGCTCTTACAATGGGATCAATGAAATACTTGTTCAGGTATCGTGTACCGGCTATTGCGCGGACGTGCGTGTTTGTGTGCTGCTGCTGCGTGGGTGCTGCTGTGCACGTGTGATGCTGCATTGCTACGTGCCTGCATGCTACAGTGTGTGTGCGTGTGCGTATGTGCTGCTGCATGTTTGCTACTGCTGATGCGTGTGTGTGCGCTATTTGCCCCATTGATGTTGTGCGTATGCTACTGCCTCACACACACATATATCATATGAGGGGCAAAAGAGTCTTTTCAAGTATCATTTAGACTTAAAATGGACAAAAGTGTTATAAAGGGCATAAAATTTTAGACTCGTTGTCAGATTGGGAAAAAAAGTTTTCCAGTGTTAAATAAGGAA
>NC_041388.1:544722477-544724668 GCF_002162155.2 Triticum dicoccoides
ATCCTAAATTTCGTTTTCTTATTTAACGCTGGAAAACTTTTTTTATCTACAAGCAGTGGTAGTTACCCCCTAAGCAATAGCCCTCCACGTGTCCCACCCTAGCAGCGAACAAACGGGTCGCCGGGTTCCAAAAGGATCCGATATGGCTCACCTAATTAATCAACTATTTAAATTAGTTAAAAAAATTAGATAGCGGTTCTGTTGCAACAAACCTCGCGAGTTGCTGGCCGGCTAATTGCATGCATGCATGAATCGAGTAGAATCTATAATGATAGCCACTAGCCACGTACTCCTCCTTACATGCATGTACGTGCATATGTCCTAATCTTAGGTATATACTTCAGGTAGAATATATATGATTATGTTTTACAGTATGTACAAATACTCTTGTTTGGCCTATGGGCCTATTATTTTTTTAGTGGAATTGTATGTATGTATATTTAGGAATAATATACTAATTACAGTACAGGGAATGCATATTTACTTATAAAAGTATTGAATATCACTCATGGAAAATAAGTGTGTGTATATAAACCTTTTATTGCAGTATGGGGACTATACACTAGTTTTTTTTGCAGTATGGAGTAATATTTTTTGATGTATGAAGTATCGAGTTTATCATATATTATTTTGAAGTGTAGAGTATGGAGTATGAAGTATGTGGTGTATGGAGTATGGAGTATGAAGTGGAGTATGGAGTATGGAGTATGATGTATGTGGAGTATGGAGTATGAAATACGTGGTGTGTATCTTCATAAATTAGGTAGTATGGAGTATAATTAAGTAGGTAGTATGGAGTATATCTTTGAGTACAAAACATTTAGTATGTATCGCACAGTTGACTGGAACAATACAATTTTATCCATGGCTCAACTGTCTCTTCGAGCTCAGGTTGAACGATTATCTACACTCATTTCACAATGGAGTTTGTTGTCCGAGCATATCCTATACAGCCATACTTTGTAGCAGCCGCCGCACTAGAGCAATCACCCGTCGACCATTTGTCATACTACGTCGCGCGGCTGCTGCTACACCGTTGTCTTGCTGCTGGAGCGCTATCCTGTCCTCTGCGTAAACCGCATGTCATCATGGCCGCCGTCATGCTAGAGCAGTCACGGAGTCTCCCGTTGGCCGCCGTTGCACCTGCACATTGAGGCCAAGTAGTGTTAGTCGTTGTGCCACAAAAAATAGAGTATTTATAAAATGAAAATTGTGAAGTAGCATTAGAAAATAGTATCGTGTAAATGTAGTAGTACATATATGCACTACTATGTGAAAAGAATCGTATGGAAGTACGTGGAAAAAAGTAGTATGTAGTATTGGAGTTTCATGCATGTAGAGGTGTTATCATCAGGATCCATCATGCACCATATTTCTTTCCATATGTGTTTGCTCACGTAGATCTTTTTCCCAGTGGTAATGTGTGGTCGTTGCATTGCTCACCTCGGTGACATCCGCCGCCGTCATCATGCAGTCGCCGTACGTCGCTGCGTCTAATTAACCCTGAGCCGTCATCAACGGTGTCAATCACTCGCGGGTGCTCGCCTCAACAGGCTACTCCCAGACAGTGCTTATAGCCTATTCATCATCTAAATAAAGCAGATCAAAGTTCAAACTTCAAAGAGCAAGCAACGAAACATTGGAAACTGTGGTGGAAGTGGTATCAAACCTGAGTCAGCTAGCGACGTCCTGCCGGCCGAGAAGGCGGATGGTGCCACGCGGCACTCACTTGCTTCCGATCTATGGCAACAACATGGATCTATAGCGGCGACATGACAAAAATTCTGGACGTGGAAACATCCATGGAGAGAGAGAGAGAGTCGGGTGGTGGCACACAACGACGCCGGTCCCCTGTCTCCAGCTGGTGATACTCACGACGAGGCCGATCCCCCATGTCCAGCCTGTGCGGGACGCAGCCTTGAGGCAGATCGCTAGATAGAGGAAAAATCGCTTGTTGTTGGTAACAAGAACATACAGAGAAAGTTATTTTTACGTGGAGAAAATTGCAGTCAGTTTTTTGGATAAGCTCACGACCAGATAGCTGTGGTTAACCATAAAATAAAGTAATTAACGAATTAGTACGAAACGGGTGGAACCTCATCTAACCCGTTAGGATTCTGTTGGCCATCTAGCACGCTTAGATCGGCACATGGGATGAACGGTGGATTCTTAGGTGGTAACTACCACTAGG
>NC_041388.1:544725190-544727001 GCF_002162155.2 Triticum dicoccoides
TTTTTGATGCATACGATAAATGTACAAATGTGAAAATGTCAATAATGTGTATGAAATGTTTATTGTGTGTATGAAGAAAGTTTATATGTTGTCAAAAATATGTTCCTGGCATTAAAAAGACGATTCCAACAATAAAGAAATGTACGTTACACTGCACAAATTGTTCACAAGTTTCCAAAACATGTTTGGGACATTTTTTAAAAAACTGTGTCTGCAATGTAAGCAAATTTTTGCATAGTACAGTAAAATTGTTTTTATCATTAAAAAATGGTTCCAATGTGCTTTTGGAAAATGTTTGACATGTATTAAAAATCATCTATAAGAATATTCTTGTACAGAAATGCTAAACATGTATTAAAAATGTGAAGCATTTCTAAAACAATGTTTTATATATTAAAAAATAGGTACATCGTCTATTAAAAAAGTGGACATAAAAACATCTATTAGAAAAAAATATGCATCATCTATTTGGAAAATGTTAAATGCGTGTAATTGTTTTCAATATTTACAAACAAACGTACTGTGCGTATGAAAAATGTAAGCATGTGATGAAAAAAGGAGGAAAACCTGAAGAAAACCTGAGAAAATCGGTGAAAACCGACGAAAGGAGTAAAGAAAATGCAAGGAAAACAATAAAAGGAAAAATAAAATACAAAAAAGGAAGCAAATGGATAAAAAATGAAAGAAACACAATAAAACTGAAAAACATTGAAAAACAAAGCGACAGCGTGCGGGCAAACACTGGGATGCACAACAATGTGCCGGTATGGTACTTAGCACCATTAGGCGAGCCCTAATATATGTAGGAATCGCACACCCACGAGAGCTATGTCTCGCTTATACCGAGACGATAGGTGCTCTCGCCTGAAGAAATTTTGCTATCGCGTATGAATCAGGCCGCCCATTTTCCTTTCCTCACTCTCTCAGTCAATCCATCGCTAGTACCCTACTCGATTTTCTTAATTTTGTTTTCTTGTTTTTAACTAGGTTTTTTCTTTTCCCTTTTTTTGTTTTTTTGTTTCTTTATCGTTTCCTTCAGTTTTTCTTGTTTCTTTGTTTTCCTTTTCTTTTTTGCACTAGTTTTCTCCGATTTTTCTTGTTTTCTTTTTTATTTTCTTGGTTTTCTTTGTGCCCTCGTGAATTTTCACTGTTTTCTTCAGGTTTCCAGTTTTCTTTGTATATGATGTCTTTCTTTTGTTTCTTCCTTCATTTTTTTGCGTTTTCACCGATTTTTCGTCGGTTTTGTTTCTGTCTTTCTTGTTTTTTATCTTTTTTTTTGTTTTTTCTCGGTTTCCACTATTTTTTACACACATTTTTGGTATATATCTAATATATTTTATAATGCAAGTTTCACGTTGTTCAAATAAAAGATCAAAAAATTGAATATATGGTCAACATTTTTTTATAAATATTTAACATTTTCAATGCTTGGTTAATATTTTTTAAGTATAAAATTAGTATTTATTGAATATGTACTCCATATCCAAATCCATTGCTTCATAGAAGAAGGGACAAAAAAATTAAACACAGGGGTACCATAGGGGCGGATGGCACCTGTGCAACGAACAGAGGAGAGGCATGGAACACATAGGACAGGCAGCATGGCGCCCTGGTGTAGCGATGGAGGTGAAGGAGTTTCGTTTTCTGGCAAGGGTGTGTCAGGGCGGCTGGGATGATGGAGCAGCGGCGAAGGCAAGAGAGAAAATGGATGTAGATAAATATCAGAGGATGGAGGCGCGGGGTCTGGGAGGGGTTTTGGGTGGACTAGGGGTGTCGGAGTCCTATATGATTGTTGTCCGGACTCCCGCAAA
>NC_041388.1:544727146-544748623 GCF_002162155.2 Triticum dicoccoides
CGGTCGCGGATCAATACAACCCCGAGTTGGATGGCTAAGGGTGTCTGGACCGCATAGTCCGCCTGGTTGCGGCCGGTTTGAAGGTTCGCTTTGAAAATGCCCTTGCTGATTGATTGGAAGTGGACCAATGACATTCCTTAGTTAATTGGAAATGAACTTTTCCTTTTTTGACCGAGCAAGGTCCCTTGTGGGTTTAAAAGTCCTTTTAAGACTTTGAATTCTTCTTTGTCTTGATTAGGAGGGTACAGACGAAATTGGTCTACATTTTCCAACCGAAATGAAAAATAAGTACCAGCACCATGGAAATCACCATACACTCTTACCAAAAGCCCTCCCGGTTGTTCCCCGAAAAAAAAAACAAGGACACAGGTTATAAAATGAACTGTAGCCACTAATTTTATCCAACCATGGAAAACAATAACTTTCTTTTATCTTTTTTGTCACTTGAACACAAATAAATCTCGATTTTATCTAACCAAAAGTCGATCGTAGCCTGAGCCTCGCAAGTGTGATAGCTCAAGTTTGAGAAAGCTCGTGTGTGTCCCGGTGCAGCGATAGGCCTTGGATGTAGTCAAGTCTAGATCAGAGGTAGCAAGTACCCAGCGAGCTCTCCAGCTGCCTCGTGACCACACGGATGGATTCGCCGTCAAGGATCTCCCGGGAATGTTTTTCCTGCTACGTACACGTATAGTACTTCCTTCGATCATTTTTATTCTGCATATAAAAATTTGTCTAAAGTCAAACTTTACAAAGTTTGACCATACTTATAAGAAAAAATATCATCATCTACCATGTTAAAAGTTATAGAAGATGAAACTTTAAGTCATGACGCATTTACTGATATTGATTTTACACTGTGAATGTTGGTATTTTTTTTCTTTATAAAATTGATTAAACTTTGCGAGACTTGACTTCAGACAAATTTTATATGCAAACTAAAAAGGACCTGAGAGAGTACTATACTGCAATTCGGCACCTTCCTTTTCTCCGTTGAAAGTCCACGGAAGACCTCGCGCGGCCGCCGTGCCCTCGGCGCCAAAACAGGGGCCAACGGCGAGAGCTACAGCACCGTACCGCACCTATCTATCCAGGGGCCCAGCCACAGCCAGCCATTGACCGGCGGAGGTCTACCTCTACCTCTAGCCCCCTCGGCGTCTCACGTTTAATGACTAGTTTACCAAGTCTGCCGGTCTTTTCCATGGGTTGCATGCTCCACACGGGAGCTCGACCGCGACTCGCCATTGAACCACGCCCAAGCTGCTTCCCTTCCCTACCCAGTGCCGATCCGGAAGGAACCTGGATAATAATAATAGTTGCAAAAAAAAAGGGGAACCTGGATAATAATGGCATGGCGCTAGTCTCAGGAGGGCGGGCCCGCCATAATCGTGGCCGTCGCTTTCTGTTGACCGCTTGACTGGCCACAGGCTGCTCCGCTCCACTTGGGCGGCCACATAGCGTAAAACAACCCTATGCTTTCGTGAAACTACTACTTCGCCCCACGGACAACACGTGTGCAGGTTCTTTTTCAAATCTATATTTTTATTTAATAAAGTTCAAAAAAAATACAAATCTATCTATTATATTAAACCAATAGATAGTGCAAATCTATTAAAGTTCATGAAGGCCTACTGTCTTCTTATTCCCTTGTTGAAACGGATCGATGACACGCCGCCGCAAGTCACTCCAATGCCAAATCATCACACCGGAGAACAAGGCGTCCAAATTGAAAGAGTCGTGGATCCAAGAGCACGGCCTCAAAAAGTCTCGCGTACTTCACACCGGCATCGGAAGGCGCACCGAGTTGATGAAGATGAGGCTGGAGGACCCCAATCGTGCAGGGAAGACGCCCCGCTACGACAAACCGTGCAAATCACAATCTCACGTCTAGAGTAAACAAAAAAGGGATATCTATCTATATATATATATATATATATATATATATATATATATATATACCCGCAGAACAACGATGTTATCACAAACAACATTGTCGTGACGAGAAGGCTCGAGAAGGAATTATTTGTCAGGCAGATGCCATCGCCACCTCAGTGACACGCCACTTTATTGTACACCATCGCCAAAAGGGTCAAAGCAATGGACAACAAGCACCTATCCGGAGGGGGGGGGTGCTCAAGACCGCCGGAGGAGGGTTGCGGCAACCTACAAGCAACGAGGAAGTTACGACGCGGCACACCGAAGATCACTTCTTGCTAGGGTGGAAGAGGAAACCACCGAAAGGGCCGGTGCACATTCCAGGTCCAGTGATTTATGGCTGGGGCTAGAGTATCATGATTAATATACAACGTGCTAATATGCTCTTGTTGAAACAACTCCGGAAATGTTTCTTCCCTTTTGTCCAAATCGGTCAGGGAGTTTTAGTATGCCATGTTGTTCATGTGACAAAGTTTCAATCGAATGACCGATGACATAAAGAGAGGGGAAGAGTTACGTATCCGTCAGGTGCAAATGTCGAACATTGTACAAGATGGCGAGCCCCCAGAACCAGCAACTCAACAAAACACCCCTCGCCAGAGAGGGATTGACTTAGAACCAACAACTGATACCTCCGTCTGGGTTTATTAGTCCCCGTTGCATTTCAGGTTAATGTTTGACTAGCAAATATTAATGCATGTTACCAAGAATTATATTGTTATTGTTAGATTCGTATTTGAATGTAGTTTCCACTTCTATTATATTGCTACGTATACTTCATATTTTATTATTTAAAATCATGATCAGAATGACCCAAAATACAAGGAAACTAGTAAATCAGAACGAAGGTGATAGTCACTGGTCTGGGGAATTTGCTCCCGTGCACTAATAGCGTGCAACACGAAATTATTGGATAGAGCCTGCAAGAGTAGGATCGGGAAAGAAACGGAGTGTACTTTCATCATCAAAAATCAATCAATTAGACCAATAACAATAGCGATTTTGATGTTTCAAACTTAAAGAACCTCTTAATAGAATTTGCAGGAGTAGAGGCACTTGTATGTAAAACCCCAGTAGTACGTTAAAAAAAAAAACCCAGTAGTACGAGTACAATATTTAGTGGTAACGTACCCGAGTACCACGCGAACAATCCCCCCGAAAAGCAAGCACTGAGCGAGCGCATGCTCCATTTCTCGCCACTTTTGCCCACCAAACGCGGCGTGAACCGCCGCCGGGGCCTTCTTCACCTCCCCCGCGGCTCCGATCTCTACTCCCAGTTCCCACACGAGCGAGCTCAGCCCTCATTCCTTCCTGCTCAGGTAACCATGCCTCCTCCTCTTCCTCCTCCTCCTCGTTCGTCTTCTTCATTCGGTTGGATTGGATGTGCTCTCTGCTTCCATTATTGTGCTTGACGGGTAGTTTTGGCGCCAAATTCGGCAAATCAAGGGCTTCGTTCCCTCATCGTTGTTTACTTCTTTCGTCGCCGATCCACGGCCGGGTGATTGGCAGCCATTTGGGTACTCTTTCCTCTTTTGGTTTCAAAAGAAAAAGAGTATATGTGAGCTCCAGACTAGCAACAGCAGCAGAAGGTCTGTTGTCCACCGGTTTCTTTTCTAGATGCAGAATCATCCATGTTTCAGGAGTCAGGACTGCTGCTCTATGCTTCTCTTCTAATTAGTCGCGTGATTCTTCCATTCACAAATACTCGTTCTGTTCCAAAATAGATGACTCAACTTTGTATTAACTTTATACTAAAGTTAGTAAAAAAATTGAGTCATCTATTTTGAAACGGAGCGAGTATGTACTACTAGCTACCTCTTCCATGATGTTTTCTTGTCTTAACTTTCTATGTATGTATGCCGGTGCTATAGTAACATGCCGCTGCATCTCCCCTTATGATGGCTAAATTATCTAAAATTTCTTTTCTTACTTGCAAAAGAAACTAAGAATACACGAGAGCAGAATTATTGAACAGCCTATTCCTATTAATCTCTTTTCCTGCAGTATCCTCCTTTTTTTTGGCGATACCACGAACTTCAGTCTGATTGCAATTACTTAGTATTCTCTTACTCGCACACGTCGATGTTCTGCCTTGCATCGATTGCCTGTTTTTCAACAAGTTGCCATGATTCATTCATTCAGTTTACTGAATTGTCAACCTCCTTTTTTTGCAGGTTCTGTGGCTTTCTACGCGTGCCTTCTTCACTGAACAATTGTCTGAAATCCATACCCCCAAACCGATGAAGAAAATCACAATGTTCTTGCAGTATGCAAACATCCTGTAGCAAGTTGATCCGATGGAGTCCCCAATTCTTTGATTCCGGTGCACCAACCGCCGCAAATTCCAAAATGGCTTTTCCAGCCCTACCAGCTACCCTCACATGCCTCACACTGTTAGCTCTCTTGTCGCTGGCCATGGCGGCTGATAACAACTCCACCGGCCTCATCCTCATAAACTGCGGAGCATCAGTCCAAGAAGACGATGATAATGGTCGTACTTGGGACGGAGACACCGGCTCCAAGTTCGCGCCATCACTGAAAGGAGTTACAGCCACTGCTCCAAACCAAGACCCTTCACTCCCCTCCACCGTCCCTTTTATGACCGCGCGCATCTTCGCTTCAAACTACACCTATTCCTTCTCTGTCACCCCAGGCCGCGTGTTCTTACGCCTCTACTTCTATCCGGTTGCTTATCCAAACTACGCCGTCGCAGATGCCTTCTTCAGTGTCACGACACCGAATCTTGTCCTCTTAAATGATTTCAATGCTTCGCAAACAGTTCAGGCGATCAGTTCTGCCTACCTTGTGCGCGAGTTCTCGGTGAATGTTTCTTCAGGCAGCTCCTTGGACCTCACCTTTGCCCCATCATCACATCACAATGGTTCTTACGCGTTTGTGAACGGCATTGAGATTGTGCCCACTCCTGACATCTTCACAACACCTGACACAAGATATGTCGGTGATAACACATCTCCATTCACATTCGACTCTGCCATGGCCGTCCAGACTATGTACCGGCTCAATGTCGGGGGCCAAGCCATTTCCCCGAAAGGTGACTCGGGCTTCTACCGCTCATGGGCCAATGATGCCCCCTACATATTTGGTGGCTCTGGGGTGACCTTCTCCAAGGATGACAATTTGACTATCACCTATACATCCAAAGTGCCGAATTACACGGCGCCAGTTGATGTCTATGGTACAGCTCGGTCGATGGGGCCAACTGCAGAGATCAACCTGAATTACAACCTTACATGGATTTTACCGGTTGATGCGGGGTTCAGTTACCTCCTGAGGTTCCATTTCTGTGAGATTCAGTATCCTATTACAAAGCAGAATCAGAGGTCCTTCTTCATCTACATCAACAACCAGACAGCGCAGGAGCAAATGGATGTCATCGTCTGGAGCGGCGGAATCGGTAGAACAACATACACAGACTATGTTATCCTGACTGCTGGCTCCGGCCAGGTGGACATGTGGATTGCACTTCACCCTGATCTTTCAAGTAGACCAGAGTATTTTGATGCAATACTGAATGGTCTTGAGATCTTCAAGCTACAGAATTACGGAGCATCGAACAATCTTGCCGGGCTCAATCCTCCACTTCCACAAAAGCCAGCTGATGCCAGTCCCGGCGCGGCGTCTGGCAAAGTGAAATCTGTCGCGGCTATCATAGGTGGAGCTGTTGGTGGTTTCGTAGTGCTGCTGGTCACATGTTTTGGCGTTTGCATCATCTGCAAACGAAAGAACAAGAGCAAGAAGAAGAAGATATCCAAGGATCCTGGTGGTAAATCTGAAGATGGTCACTGGACTCCTCTCACCGAGTACAGCGGATCACGATCAGCTATGTCGGGAAACACGGCCACCACCGGGTCGACACTGCCATCCAACCTCTGCCGCCACTTCACTTTCGCCGAGCTTCAGACCGCCACCAAGAACTTCGACCAGGCCTTCCTGCTCGGCAAAGGTGGGTTCGGGAACGTGTACCTCGGGGAGATCGACAGCGGCACCAAGGTGGCGATCAAGCGGTGCAACCCGATGTCGGAGCAGGGCGTCCATGAGTTCCAGACGGAGATCGAGATGCTGTCCAAGCTCCGGCACCGCCACCTCGTGTCCCTCATCGGCTACTGCGAGGACAAGAGCGAGATGATCCTGGTGTACGACTACATGGCCCACGGCACGCTCCGGGAGCACCTGTACAACACCAAGAACCCGCCGCTGTCGTGGAAGCAGCGGCTGGAGATCTGCATCGGCGCCGCCCGGGGGCTCTACTACCTGCACACCGGCGTGAAGCACACCATCATCCACCGCGACGTCAAGACCACCAACATCCTGCTGGACGACAAGTGGGTCGCCAAGGTGTCCGACTTCGGGCTGTCCAAGACGGGGCCCAACATGGACGCCACCCACGTCAGCACCGTCGTCAAGGGCAGCTTCGGGTACCTGGACCCGGAGTACTTCCGGCGGCAGCAGCTCTCGGAGAAGTCCGACGTCTACTCCTTCGGCGTCGTGTTGTTCGAGGTGCTCTGCGCGCGCCCGGCGCTGAGCCCCTCGCTGCCCAAGGAGCAGATCAGCCTCGCCGACTGGGCGCTGCGCTGCCAGAAGCAGGGCGTGCTCGGCCAGGTCATCGACCCGGCGCTCCAGGGGAAGATCGCGCCCCAGTGCTTCCTCAAGTTCACGGACACCGCGGAGAAATGCGTGGCCGACCGCAGCGTCGACAGGCCGTCCATGGGCGACGTCCTCTGGAACCTCGAGTTCGCGCTCCAGCTGCAGGAGAGCGAGGAGGACACCGGCAGCCTCACGGAGGGGACGCTGTCGTCGTCGGGCGCGTCGCCCCTCGTCATGACCAGACTGCAGTCGGACGAGCCGTCGATGGACGCAAGCACGACCACGACGAGCACGACCACGATGAGCATGACGGGACGGAGCATCGCGAGCATGGACTCGGACGGGCTGACGCCGAGCGCCGTCTTCTCGCAGATCATGCATCCGGATGGCAGGTGAAGTTGGACTGTGACAGCCCCTCTTCAGATTCATGGACAACATTCTTGGTCCACATTCATGTTGCGGGTGCTAGTAATTACTGTAATAATTAGAGTGCTTATAGTATCATACTACACACCTTATGGTAATTCAGGTACCGAGTCACTTATTAGGACTCAGTGTATCTATTCTATGTGTACCAGACATCAACATCATTGTAACTGTATAGATGTCGCCGAGGCACTGGAGTTGCGCTTCTTATTGCTACTTGCTGGTCAGTCTGAATTTTTTGTGAATGCAAGCAAGCTATCCCCTCTTCATGTCGTTCAGTATGTCACCGAAAGAAAAATGCCTCTCTGTGTTCTGAACTACTCGCATTGGTAAGGGCATGTAACTCAATTTTTTTTTGTTGGATTTCATTCATACGATTTCCTCTTTCATATGCTAGTATATAGAGCTTGTTTGGTTGGTAGAATTTCTTTCTTATGGGCAGCTGAGTATCCTCCTACATTTTCAAATAAAACCTCTGCCCGGTTGAAAAAAAATCCTTGAGGTCATGAGTGAATATGTTTCATCACCTGGAAATGGACTTCAGATGGTATTTACACTTTTACAGTGCCTCCTCCGTAGTAGGGAACTATCCATGCTGCCATCAGTGAGGAAATTGGCAAAGCGTGGATAGCCTCATGACCCCATTTGCAACGTCCCTTACCCTGGATGTGGTGTATGATTTGAATCGAGATCTTAGACTAGATGCATTGCTGGACGATCAGCTTTCAGTCTCATCGCTACATAACTGATATTCAGTGTCTTTTTTTGTGGGAGGAGAGAATGATCGTGGTGCTGCTTTGGCTCCTCTGGCAGGACATTCACATTCTCATTGCACAAGAACGTACAAGTATGTTTTAAGCAGAACTGCAGTAAATGTAAGGTGAATCGTCAACACAACCTATGATCGTTCTAATTTCAGCAATAATTTTCGAATTTTGATGTTAAGGGTGTCCACAGGATTTGCGGGGTACACGGCCAGGATCTATCTCTGTACAGTCGATTCCCCAAACCACATTTTACACGTCCCCTGTCCAGTGCAGGCTGTACATGTACAGTGATGCTTGACCGAGAGCAATCCAATCCAAACAAATTTAGGGCCTCTTTGTTTCATAGGATTGCAAAAACACAGGAATAGGAAAAACGCAGGATTGAAATGGCATGTCCATTGGATCCCTATAGGATTTAAGTTTGTTTGATTGTGTCAAGGAAAAACAAAGGATTTCTTTCAAGAGGTTTGAGTGGATGCTAGAATTCCTGTGAAATAGGTACAAATGAATCCTTAGAAAAAAATCCTACAGGATTCAATCCTACGAATCAAACGATCAATATAGAAAAAATTTCTACGGATTCTAATCCTTCAAAGATCCTATGAAAATCCTTTGAATCAAAGAGACCCTTAGAGAGAAGAGGCTAGCTACGTCTACGTCTACGTGGTTCAATTCTTGGGCTAGTTTGGCACATCCATCGTCCTGAATCTTGAATCAGAACTAGAGTGAAAGGCATCGAGGACGCCGGAGCCGAGGCAGGCGATCGTCCAGCCAAAACACAAACAAATGGACACCTGCCGTCACGTACGCACGGGCAAGACGACCATCACACCCAGCCCAGCAGTAGTCCCGCCACACCTCCATGGAAAAACACGACCATCACCAGCTCCGCCTCCATCGTCCATACAAGCGAAGCAAGCACCCCTCCGAACCATCACGCACGGCGCGCGGAGGCGTGAGCAGCCGGTGAGGTATCCGCGGTGGTGGCGCGCGCATGCGGCAACCCAGTGGCATGCAGGGGTGCGCCGCCGCACACGCCGTGCGTGCCGAACGACCAGGGTTTGCCAGGGCCCAACCCACGCAACGTACGCACGCACGCCCCCCGTCGGCACGGAGCCGTGAATGGCCGGCGAGGCACCGCGCACGGTATAGTAGCAGAGCAGGGGACGACTTTCCACGATCCCGCGGCCGGCGGCCAGCCCCGCCCCGCACGCATCGGGCCGATCGCTCGCGAATCTCCCCCCAGTAGTCCCCCTTGCCTTGTCGGCAGCGCACGCGACCTCCCATATGCGGCGCGTCCCCCAACGGAAAACAAATCATTCTGCCCGCCCGGACGATGCTTTGGTGCCTTAAGGCACCTACCTTTATGTCTATGATATGACATGTGGGCCCAACAGATGACTGGTCCACATGTCAATGACACAAAGGCAGGTGCCGAAGCTGCGTCCCTGCCCGCCCGGTCTCCGCTCGCCGCCCGAGCGAGCCGAGGAAAGGCGACGGAAGCTGCGCGCGAGCGAGCACGGCGAGCACGGGGCACGGTACGTTAACGCACCACGTACGCGCTCCCACCCACCGGTCCACCCCCACCACCACCACAAGTGTCCGTTGGGAGGAGAGGAGGGGAGCGGGCGGTACCGTACCGGCCGACCGCTCGCTGCCGCCGCGGCTCTATATAATGGCAGGGGCACCGGGCCACGGCCACAACGGATACCTCACCTCTACTCGTCTTCTTCCCTTCCTTGGCTCATCAGCTCTGCTCGTCTTTTCTTTCTTCTCCGGCTCACCTTTCTGCCTTTCTTTCTCTTTTCTGTTCAAGTTTAGCTAGCTTGCCAGGGCTGCTACCTGCTCCCGCGCATCTCGATCTGTTTTTAGTCGATCTAGATCTGCATCCGAGCAAGCAAGCAAGCTTCTCCATTTTCTTTTGCTTTTGATACACACATACATTCTAGTACATCTCTCCGCCTGTTTTTGTTGGTTGGAGCTTTGATTTCCTTTGCATTCCTAGTTCAGTTCTCAACGTTTACTCGGAATAATCAGCCGACTCTGCTCAGATCAGCCGCTTGTTTCGGCACCAGATTTGGAAAGACCGACTCACAGATGGAGTGTGGTTTGAAATCCCTGAGCAGCAGCTCCTCCCCCGCAGCGTCGCCTTCTCTGATGATGGCCTGCAGGCCGTTCCCGCAGCCGCCGCTCCTGCCCCTGCCGCAGCACCTCCAGGCCTCGCCGCAGCAGCGGGCAGGCCAGCCGGCCGACCTGCGCGCCAGCAAGAGCCCCAGGAAGCCGGCGAGCGGGGCGGCGTCGGCGCCCATCGTGGTCGCGGCGGCGCCTATGTCGGCGTGGACGTCCATGGACTCGATGTACTCGGTGTCGCCGCCGCCGAGCAGCGTCCCGATGCCGACGTCGCTGCTGCTGGCCGCCGGCGCCGGCCGGAAGAAGGTGCCGACCCCGTGCGCCGTGCAGGTGGCAGGCGGGGGCGTGGACGTCGGCGCCACCGACGAGCTCCGCCGCCTGCTCCGGCTCTAGCCACCGCTGCTCTACTGTGGGATGGCAAAGCGAGGGAGCTGCGGATGGATGTAGCCCGTTCATGGATCGTGGGTAGTTTTTTTTTACCGCGCCCGAGACGGAATCCTGACGAGGCTGCTCCCCCGAGCTGTAACAACAATGTACTGATGCAGTGTTACCACTTCTAATGATGATTTCCTTTTAGTTCCTTGTGTGCTTGTGTTGTGTACCTCTGTTACGATCTTCATTCGTGATGCGTCAGAAGTTTATACGCGTTCAGTTCGTGTGCGTGTGTTGCAACGCAGGAATTACGTCCAGATTTCGTATGAACTCGAGAAGGAACAGCTCGACTCACGGGATCCGGGTAAAACTGACGCATTATTTGGACGCCAGGCCACCAATCGTGTCCCCCGAGTACACTGCACCGGGAGATTCCTTTCCTTTTTTTTTTTTGCGGGTGGGGGAGATTCCTTTCCCTTGTTTACGGCACATGATATCTCCTCCAGATCGAACAATGGCGCTGCACTGCAGCAACTCCGAATCTGAACCCTGATAGCACGCGACAGCGGAATATGCCCTCAAAGATACGCCATGTGCAGCCACCATCTAACACTTGTTTAGAGAAACTAAGCTGTCCCGTACACAGTACACGAGTCACAAAACAGCCATGGCTTTGCAGGTTTATTATTGCTCAGGTAAAACGAAAACAAAAACTCTCGTCGGCAGAGGAGCAGCAGCGGCGCAAGGGAGACAATGAAGTGTGAATTCTGGGAACGAGAGGCGAAGGAAGCGAGGGAAAAAGGCGCGAGAGGCCACAGAAACGGCGCCAAAATTGATGGGAAGGAGGTCCCCGGCGCTCAGCAGGGACGACTGCTCCGCTCCTAGTCCTTTGTGATGGAAGAAGTAGCCTGCGTGAATAAAACACTGGAATTGATTAAACTTTCACCATCAGATTGCTTTAGAACTTGATCAAATTTCCCTTTTTTTCTCATCGAAGAAGTAGCCTGCTGAACTCGGATCAGGCATCCCTTTTTCTGATGAAAAAAGCAACCTGCTGAACTCTGATCAAGCATTCCTTCTTCTAATGGAAGATGCAACAAAAAGAGAAGAGGCTGATACAGTGCACCATGATTCCAATTCTAACAAGTATTTTTCTTATCTCAAGTACACTGATTTTACTTGATTTTATTCTTATCCCAATTACCGCTACTCTTTGCTTATTCTCTTATAGAAATCTTTTTCGAGTACTATTCGTCCGAATATGACTTTGTATTTCAATAACAACTTACTTACATATAATTTCCAGGGACCAATCACAGATGATCTATTTACTGAGTCGTGGTGAAGCACTACTGTTTTTGGGCAATCATGTGCTCTGTACTTGAATTAGAGCACAAGCAAGCATGGTTTTGGCAGATTTGGGCATTCAGTTCAGTTCTAGGTTACAGTTGCTCAATCCCTTTTGGCCATTCAGTTCAGTCCTAGGTTCTGAGATATAATACTCCAATTTATGTATCTCAATCCCTTTTGCCATGCATTTCAAAGATAATACTCCAATTTATGTATGCATGCTCATTGTACATTCGGCAACCAAAGCAAGCATTATGACTTTGTAATCCTGGAAGGACATGCTCTCAAATTGTCAACACGTGCTATCCTCTTTAATTAACAGCACCAGTATTATGCTCTCAAATTGACAGTCTTAGATCCCAACAGTACAATAGTTACGGTACAAAGAACGTCAGTGATTCACATTCAATATTTTGTAACAATAATCACACTCAAATTCACTCAACTCCACTCTCATATTACATGATTACAATCTGGATACAACATTCAGTCACACTATTCACTGAAGTGTACAACCAGTTCACATCAGTTACAAAGCTCAATCTGGCATTTCTCCTACTGTTGCTGCTTCTCCATTGTTGCTGTTTCTCTGTTGTTGCTGCTTCTCTGCTGTCTGCACAACTAAAATTACAGTTTCTGCACAACTGAAACTGAAGACACAGCAAGGCAAAGCAAGCAGCAAACCAATGCAACGCGAGGCAAGCAGCAGAGAAACCCTCCGAGAAGAATCGGCGGCATCGACGATGCTTGGTCCGCGGCTCAACGGTCTCGACGGCACCGGGGGCGTTGCACCCTGTACGCGGCCGCGGCTGACTCCGCCGCCTCGACGGATAGGCATCGTCATGCCATGGACGGGGCAACGGCTGGCTCTGCCGCTCCACGGCTACGCTGCTCGCGCCCTGATGGAGCAGCGGCTGCTCTTCACCGCCGAGCGAGAAAGCTGGCGCAGGCTGTAGTTCCTGTGAGTATCGTTGGATGCCTGATGAACGGTGTAGCGTGAACGACATCCCTCGGCAGTAGAACTTCCTACGTCAGAGGATCTCGTTCCGAATTGTGTTTCTCAAAATGACTGACCAAGATTCACGATTACTGAGGCATGATGCCCTACAATGAATTGGTAGTACTACGACCTGGAACCAACCCCTTACCGCATTCCATTATTCTCACAAAACGAAATGAAAAAATAAAGGTAGCACACAATGCACTCGCTCTCTCTCTCTCTCTCTCTCTCTCTCTCTCTCTCTCTCTCTGATATGATATTACAGCCTACTAGTATACAGAAATGCTGGAGCTCCAGCTTGACAACGATCAGTTGTCGCAGAAAGCGCGGAGGGTTTCGTCCAGGGCTTTCCTGTCGTACTCGCCGGTGAAAACGCAGCCTCCCAGAGGTCCTTTCAGAAGGATGAGCCTCAACAATCCGTCCGCGACCTTCTTGTCGACCTGATGCGCCATGCAAGGGATCAATCAGTAAGATTGGACTTCAATATTAAAAAGAGAAATGCATGAGATGTCCAAGCATATCAGCCTGCTTCTGCCGATATTTAAGGTACTTACCGCCATGATGTTTCTGAACTTCTCTACCGTCATGCCCTTTGGTGGTGTCATGGGAAGCTTGGCTTGATCTAGTATGTCAAATGTCCGTTTCTTGATGGACTCGTCTATCCAGCCCAGGCGGTAAGACATGTCAGCTGCCATAACCTATGGTAATGCCATCCCGGAAACAGAAGACGCCAGTAAGGAAACAAGAGAAAATCATGATTAAGAGGTGGTATCAAATGTTCAGGTGGTCTTACCGTTCCAGCAGCAACAGCCTCCCCGTGGAGCCATTCTCCATAGCCAAGCCCTGTTTCTATAGCCTGGCAATTAAATGAAACATAATGATCAGTGAGTAACATGGATGCTTCACACAACAGAAGGATGCCATTAAATTCCAAAAAAGTTTGGTCAGTTCAGGTTGCTTAGTTCCTGGTACAGGGGTACCCAAATAGTTAAGACATGTAATAGCTGGTGGGATGGTGCATCTTAAAAATAAATTCAGGATTTCAGTTTTCAAAAACAAATGCCCCATACCACAAATATAGCATTAACTAAGAAAATTATAATTTTAGTCTGGAGAGTCAACGTACCATATAGTCATATAGACAAAGAAGATACTGTAGTAAACTAGCATAAAAAATATCATCAATAAGCACAACTTTGTTTCAGATGTTATTCACTACAGGTTTATACCAATTTTTCTAGATAAAAGGATAATGCTACCCCAACTCAACAAAAAAATGAGTTACAGATCACAATGAAAAGTATTTGACCACTTAAAGCAAACAAATACTATTCTTTTTTGGTTTATTTTTTATTTTAGCAAGCAACAAAAATGAGTACATGAGTCATTCCCATCAAATGCTTCAACCAAGTACTCCCTCCGTTCGGAATTACTTGTCTCGGAAATGGATGTATCTAGAACTAAAATACATCTAGATACAATCCATTTTCGAGACAAGTAATTCCGAACGGAGGGAGTAGGTAGTAGCAACAAAAATAAAGCAAACTTCTTACTGCATTGGCAACTCATCCAATTATGTTTACATGAACCATCATAATGCAAGACAGATAAAATTAACATAAGAAACAACAATGGTCGGAGATATCACGTACATGACCAAATGTATGACCCAGGTTTAGTGTTGCTCGAAGACCACTTTCCTTCTCATCCTGAGCAACAACTTCAGCTTTGTTTTCACATGATCTCTTTATAGCGTAGGTCAGGGCACTTGGTTCTCTACAAACATACAATTTGAATTAAGACATCACCGATGCATGCAAAATAGTAATGAGAGAAAGCTATTCCGTTATTTCAACAAATAAAGGTCAGCAGTAGCATGAATAGTAGAAGAATGGAATGGTTATATGGCTCTATGAAATCCACCCATGAGAACAGGACAGCAAAGCAAGCCATGGAGAGTTAAGAATGACATGTACATCAAATAACATTTATAGCTGTGGAACATGGTATGTTTTGTCGCTCTGTTCTGTCAAACTAAGCAGTATGGAATTTCAGACAATGCAATTCAGAAAAAAAAAATCTGAATTAATTCGTGCTATTCATATGACTACTGTACTTAACAATTAAGCATTTTGACAAATGTAAACAAAAAACAGATCATGATTCAAACAACCAGGGAGATGAGAACTTCTATTCGATGCAAAGGCGGCACTCAACAGGAAACATCAACATCATGATCAAACAGCAGACCATCAAATAATTAAACAAAAGCATTTATGTTCAGGGCCTAAGGCTGACATACACCAAGAAATGACAATGTTGACAACATATATCTCCAAAATATTTCAATAACAGGAATGGAAGAGGAAACTTAACCAGTTATACTGATATGAGCTAAAAAAACCAAACAAGATTAGACTGCACATCTACAAAGAATCCACAACTCTTAAACCTGAATGGGCAGCGCACTAAAGCAACCACATATGTAATGAAATTGCACGTCTTTACCTCTCAAATATCTCGTCATATCAAAGTAAAATTGGTGGTACTAACACCTAATATCAATTTTTAAACTTGCTCAGTACCTCGCTAAGATTGCTGCCATATTCTTTTCTTGCCACTCAAAGAAGGGTGCATCTCTTATGAGACCATACTTCACCACCTCAGCGACACCTGAAGCCAGCTCTCTGTCAGGCAATGTATTCAGTGTCTCTGTGTCAATGAGTACACACTGCGGCTGGTAGAATGCGCCAATTAAGTTCTTTCCCAGTGGATGGTTAATCCCAGTCTTCCCTCCAACAGAAGAATCCACCTAAAGCAATTCATCCAGACCCACATTAGCACCAAATCAAATGTCTTAAAACCCCTACTAAATTCAAATCAAGCTTAGAACCTGGGCCATCAGAGTTGTGGGTATTTGTATGAAATTGACACCACGGAGGAATGCAGCAGCTGCAAACCCACACATGTCCCCAATGACACCGCCACCTAGCGCAACGAATGTGCATCTACGGTCCAGCCGGGACTCCACCGCCTTGTCGAAAACCTTCATCAGTGTGTCCTGCAAATCCCAACAAGTTAACAACATCCAGATGATGAAACAAACTGAAGCACGAGTAAACGCTGAATCCCACACGCACCATGTCCTTGTACTTCTCGCCGTCGGGCAGGATCACGCTCTCGACGGACACATTAGGGTTTTGGTGCGTGAGCGCCCAGGTCACCTTCTCCAAGTAGAGCGGCGCGACGGTAGTGTTGGTCACCACCAGAACCCTCTTCCCGATCACATGCCTGCGCGGATTAGATATCAGGGCCGCCAAACGGGCAAACGGAGCAGCCACTCGAGCTAAAACCCTGCTGAATTCGAGTACCTCTGCAGCAGGTCGGGCTCATCGAGGAGGCCGGGGCCGATGTAGATCGGGTAGCTCCGGTCGCCGAGGTCGACGTCGACCACAGTGGAGACTCTTGACACCGCCGGCGGCTCCATCGCGGGAGCGGCGCTGGCGACGACGCGGCTCCGGAGGGCCCTCGCGGGGGAGGCGCGGAGCGGGGTGAAGGATGTGCGAGAGGACGAGGGGATGGAGGCGGCGGCCGCGGCCGCGGCAGAAGCTGCGCGGGGGCGGCGGACGGAGATGGCTGCTCGGGAACTGGAGGATGCAGCGGCGGCAAGCAGGGAGGAGGCGGCGGCCGCCATGGGGGTCGTTTGGTCGCGAGACGGCGGCGGCGGCGGCGGCGGCGGTGGTTGTGTCCGGTAACTCCCGATGTGGCGGGGATTTGAGGCGGGCGGGGTGGGGTAGGTGGGGGTGGGAGCCCGCGAAGAGTTTGGGGGTCGATCCGCACCGTCGGATGGAGGGATTGGATGGCGGAGATGGATGCTGGGTTGGTGGATGGGTTCAGGACCTTACGTGCGCGGGTTGGTTGGTGGAGATGCGGGCACGCGAGATGGCGGCTTCGAGTCTCGCTGAAAGTGGGGTCGGTTGGTCGATCAGCGATGAAAATTTCATTTGTTTATATTTTGATTGTTTGAACCAATATACCTTTAGTGGGCATGACGAATTTCTCATATGAAAAACGTGCTGCACATCTTCTTGCCGACTCATTCTTCCCACCATATATATGCAATTTGCCTCCTCTCTCTCACCGTATTTTTTAAAAAGCTTCCATTGTATTTATCATCAATCATGGCAGTGCAACGAATACCCAGAAGAATAAATATTACATCCACATTCGTAGACCACCACTGAAGTGAGCAGAAGGCGCGTCGCCGTCATCGCCTCTCCCTCGTCGGAGCCGGCAAAACTTATTGTAGACGACAGTCAGGGAAGTCATCATGCTAAGGCCTCGTAGGACCAGCGCACCAGAACAACAACCGCCGCCGATGAAGAGAAGCGTAGATCAAAAGGGTCCAACCTGAAAACACATTGATGTGGACAAACGAAGACTGGATCCGAGCGGATCCACCAAAAATAACCACCGACTGAATCCTGCGAGATCAGCCAGAGACACACCTCCACACGACCTTCAACGATGCTAGATGGATCACCGGGATGGGGGCTAGGCGAGAAGAACCTTATTCTACCTTCAAGGAGCCGTTGTCGTCTCGTTTCCCTGAGTAGGACACAAAACCTAGCAAAACAAAGAAACGTATAAAACGGAGCCCTCCCACATGACCCTATCCCTAAGGCCACACGAGACGAAGCAGGTTGGCGGTGCCGCAGATGGGGGTCATAAACCCTAGCTGCAGTTAGCTTGGAGGAGAGGCGAAGGGGTAAGTCGCAAGCAAAATACGAGGGGAGTCTTCTCTCTCACCGTATATATTTTATCACTAGATAAATGCGTGTGTGTTGCAAGAAGATATATAAATATTCTAGTATCTTATCCCGTAATTTACATGCTCATATTAGTGTGGTTGTGTAAGTAAATGTTTAGAAAATCAGGTATGTTATTTACCTATCTAAATAGAAATCACTTATTTGTTAATAAGCTATTGGCTTACCAAAGTAAGCATCATTTTATTTGGTAAGTCAATCAAAGGTGGGTTGTTAAGATAGTTTTCAAGAAAAAATAGATAAAAACCAGAAGGAAAAAGTTAAAACAGGTAGACATAGAGGGGGAAAGTGTATGTAGGGTTGGATGAAATACCCCTTTCGATGGAAAAAAAGAACGATATTCTTTATTTAAGTCGCGGGGATTAAAGATAAACCAATCGCTTCGCTTTACATGGATGAGGTTGACGATGAGGTGGACCAGAGAATGATGATGCTTTCACAAACTAAATGTTGTTTGGTATTTCTCGTCGGCAAACCCTAAACATACATTTAGAAGCAAGAGTGCATACTCGCGACTCTCCAATAAAGCATACAAAGTGTGTACTTGGATCCAAGATGATGTGTATCACTCTTTGGGCGAGATCTGCAAAGGCCATAATTGTTGGGGAATGCAGTATTTCAAAAAAATTCCTACGATCACGCAAGATCTATCTAGGAGATGCATAGCAATGAGAGAGGGGAGTGTGTCTATGTACCCTCATAGACCGAAAGCGGAAGCGTTTAGTAACGCGGTTGATGTAGTCGAACGTCTTCGCGATCCAACCGATCAAGTACCGAACGCACGGCACCTCCGCGATTTGCACACATTCAGCTCGGTGACGTCCCTCGTACTCTTGATGCAGCTGAGGCCGAGGGTGAGTTCCGTCAGCACGACGGTGTGTCGACGGTGATGATTAAGTTACCGACACGGGGCTTCGCCTAAGCACTACGACAATATGACCGAGGTGTAAAACTGTGGAGGGGGGCACCGCACACGGCTAAAGATCAACTTGTGTGTCTATGGGGTGCCCCCTTCCCCCGTATATAAAGGAGGGGAGGAGGAGGAGGGTCGGCCACAAGGGGCTCACCCAAAGGGGGGAATCCTACTCCTAGTAGGAGTAGGTTTCCCCCTTTCCTAGTCCTAGTAGGAGAAGATGGAAGGAGAGGAAGAAGAGAAGGAAGGGGGGACCCAGCTAACCCTAGTCCAATTTGGTTTGGGCTAGGGGGGGGGGCGTGCCACACCTTGGCCTGCCTCCTCTCTTCCACCATTAGGCCCATGAGGCCCAATAACTTTCCGGGGGGGTCCGGTAATCCCCGGTACTCCGAAACGACCCGAACCATTCCGGTGTCCGAATGTAGCCTTCCAATATATGAATCTTTATATCTCGACCACTTCGAGACTCCTCGTCATGTCTTTGATCTCATCCGGGACTCCGAACAACCTTCGGTACATCAAATCACATAACTCATAATACATATCGTCATCGAACGTTAAGCGTGCAGACCCTACGGGTTCGAGAACTATGTAGACATGACTGAGACACATCTTCGGTCAATAACCAATAGCGGAACCTGGATGCTCATATTGGTTCCTACATATTCTACAAAGATCTTTATCGGTCAAACCGCACAACAACATACGTTGTTCCCATTGTCATCGGTACGTTACTTGCCCGAGATTCGATCGTCAGTGTCATCATACCTAGTTCAATCTTGTCACCGGCAAGTCTCTTTACTCGTTCCGTAATGAATCATCCTGCAACTAACTCATTAGTCACATTGCTTGCAAGGCTTATAGTGATGTGCATTACCGAGAGGGCCCAGAGATACCTCTCCGACAATCGAAGTGACAAATCCTAATCTCGATCTATGCCGACTCAACAAACACCATCAGAGACACCTGTAGAGCATCTTTATAATCACCCAGTTACGTTGTGACGTTTGATAGCACACTAAGTGTTCCTTCGGTATTCGGAAGTTGCATAATCTCATAGTCATAGGAACATGTATAAGTCATGAAGAAAGCAATAGCAATAAACTAAACGATCATAGTGCTAAGATAATGGATGGGTCTAGTCCATCACATCATTCTCTAATGATGTGATCCCGTTCATCAAATGACAACACATGTGTAGCGACCAGACCTCAAACAGTTTAATCTTTGTGCTCCGGTGTCATCCCTGGATCAGTAATGCTGACACCACACAGTACTCGGAGGATTTATAGCAGAGTAGCAATCACACACTTATTACATCGAGTGTCTCAGAAGAGAACTTATTACAATAAATATGGCTTATGGCCATCTAATAACGATAACAGCGGAAGGCTTGGAAGATAAGTGAGTCCATCAACTCCAACGGCATCATTGAGTATAGAACCACGACCTAAAACTCCTCAATCGTCGTCTGAAAAGTCTGCAACATTAACGTTGCAGCCCGAAAACGGGTCAGCACATGGAACATGCTGGCAAGGTAACACATAGAGAGTAATGGAATGCAACAGCTATACTATATGCATATTTGGCTGGTGGAAAGCTCTATGGTTATAGTTTTTGCGTAAAGCCAATTTTTCCCTACTTCAAAGGAATAAAATTTATTTAACTATCATGGTAGTTGTTAAACATTGAGAATGGTTGACAGCATTCTCAATCCCAATTAAGCATCATCATTAAACATAACCCAACAAAATTAATTTAGAGTAACATGTTGAGATTCACATGATAATCCAAGTACTAGATACTCAAGATGTCCATAACCGGGGACACGGCTAATCATGATTAGTTTGTTACACTCTGCAGAGGTTTGCACACTTTTCCCCACAAGACTCGATCACCTCCGTTTGGTTTCTCGCACTACAGGGTGTTTGAGAAGACGGATGACCGAGACATAGTCTTTCAGAAGCGCTAGCACCTTACGATCGGGTAGACCGTACCACCTACATCCCCTACATCTGCTAGTCTACCACTGTAAGAGTTCGCACAACTTAATCAACTATGCTAGAGCCCATAATAGCTTGTGGCTGCACACGGAAGTTTCTAGTATGAATAGTCTTATGATCCCTTTGAGCCTGGGTGGCGGTCCAAAAGAAAACATGCAAGTCCTGGAATACCCAGGTGCCTCAATCCACCCAGATGTGTGTTTAAGTTGCCACCTTAGATAAACCATTAATTAACAATCTCACATCTATCAATGGATTTCACTCACCCAATCCACGTCTACTAGCATAGCATGGCATGATAAGCAAACGTAGAAGTAACTCCCAAAGGTTTGAAAATAAACTGGTAATAGGTACTACCTCATCTACTTCCCCTCCCACAATTTAATTAGATCCTAATCATGCAATGTGTGTGGATTGATCTAATGCAATAAAACTGGGTAGTAGAGAAGGTATGATCGAAGTGTTACTTGCCTTGCTGATGATCCGGGAAACCTAGCGATTCGAAGTAACAGGCGGCGCACTCCGGATATTTAATCGCAAACAAACAAATGAGCATACAATAAGTACTTATCTAATGCACAGGTAAAACTCAAATAAGAGATCTAACCAGAAGGTTCAACTTAAGAACTCCGGTTGGCAAAAGAATCAAATCGAACGAAACAACAAAAATCAAACGGCGAAAGAAAACAACTTCGTTCTAGTAATCTGGATCTAGAGCAATTTTTACAGTAGCAAAATCTTGTTTAGGTTGGTTAAACGAATAGAGGGTTTCGAGACGAATCCCTAGGCGCTTGAATCGCCTGATTCCGATAAACGAGCGAAAAGTTAAACTAAAACGAAAATCGGATCAGAAATCGTGATCAGAAAAATCGCGGATTTAATCCGACAAAAGAAAAACGAAGAACAGATTAATGAACGAACATTCGTTATCTGAAACTAAATGATGAACGCGTTCGTTAAAACGAACGAATCGGCGAACGTTCACTAATTAAGTAAACCAGAGAAATAAACCGATCTAGGGTTTCGAAAAAAAACTAAGGCGGTTTCTTTTAAAAAAAAACGAACGGCGAACGGCGGCGGCTATACCTCCGGCGGGCGGGGCGGGGCTCCGGTGGCGGCGGCGGCTATGCGGGGCGGCTCGGCAGCGGCA
>NC_041388.1:544749058-544757206 GCF_002162155.2 Triticum dicoccoides
CGGCAGCAGCGCAGGCGGCGGGGCGGCTGCGGCTGGCGGGCGGTGGGGCAGGGTGAGGTGAGGGGCGGCGGGGCGGCTCGGTATTTAAGAGAAGGGGGGGTGCTGCCTTGGAGAGGGGGCAAGGCGGCGGGGGCGGCGTGTCCGAGCCGGACTCGGCGGCGGCGGCGCGCTCGTCTCCTGGAAGGAGACGGCAGGCGGCGGGGAGTGGGCCGTCGGCTGGGCCTTGGCCCAGTTGGCGCGCGGCGCGTTTTTTTAAAACATTACGCACAGAAGAAAAAAAAACTAAACGGACTCCAAATTCCCGAAATAAATTTTCCCGGGCTTCTAAAATCAAGCCCGACAAAGTGAACATTTATTTGGGACCTAAATGAAATTTTGAAAAAAACGTATTTTTTCCTAATTCAAATAAAACACCAAAAAACTCCGAAATAAAAATCCTATTTGATTTTATTATTAAATTCTCAATATTTCTTTATTTTGGGAAATTCATTTTATTCCCTCTCTCATATTTTTGTAATAGAAATATTTGATGATAAAATAAATAAAATCAAATGATCCTATTCTCAAAATTTGAGAGAACTCAAATATGAAAATATCGAAATCCCCAACTCTCTCCATGGGTCATTGAGTTGCGTAGAATTTCTAGGATCAACCAAAATGCAAAAGAAATATGATATGCATTGATGATCTAATGTATAACATTACAAATTGAAAATTTGGAATGTTACAAACCTACCCCCCTTAAGATGAATCTCGCCCTCGAGATTTGGGTTGGCTAGGAAATAGGTGAGGGTGGTCCTTGAACAAATCTTCCTCCCGCTCCCAGGTGGCTTCATCCTCTGAGTGGTGGCTCCATTGGACTTTGCAAAACTTGATAACCTTGCTGCGAGTAACTCGGTTGGCAAACTCAAGGATCTTAACAGGCTTCTCCTCGTAGGTCAAATCGTTATCCAACTGAATAGTTTCCAAAGGCACTGTATCTCTCAACGGTATGTCAGCCATCTCCGCGTGACATTTCTTCAGCTGAGAAACGTGGAACACATCATGAACTCCTGATAATCCTTCGGGCAATTCCAACTTGTAGGCTACTTCCCCCATACGTTCCAATACTCGATATGGTCCTACAAATCGTGGTGCTAACTTCCCTTTGACTCCAAAACGCTTTGTTCCCCGAAGTGGGGATACTCGAAGATAAGCTCTATCTCCAACTTCGTAAACTGTCTCCTTGCGTTTAGAATCCGCATAACTCTTCTGTCTGGACTGGGCTACCTTGAGCCTATCGTGAATCAACTTCACCTTCTGTTCAGACTCTTTAATCAAGTCAGGGCCAAACAACTGACGGTCTCCCACTTCGTCCTATGACAACGGTGTCCTGCACCTCCTTCCGTACAAGGCTTCGAAAGGGGCCATCTTTAAACTGGTTTGGTAACTATTGTTGTAAGAGAACTCTGCATATGGCAAATTGTCGTCCCAACTAGATCCATAATCTAGCTCACAAGCTCTCAGCATATCCTCCAAAATTTGATTGACTCTCTCGGTCTGTCCATCTGTCTGTGGATGAAAAGCTGTACTGAATTCTAGCCTGGTACCCAAAGTTTCGTGCAACTGCTTCCAGAACTTTGAGGTAAACTGGGTTCCTCTATCCGATACGATACTCCTTGGAACTCCATGCAAACATACGATCCTGGTCATGTATATCTTTGCCAACTTAGCACTGGTGTAAGTGGTCTTTACTGGGATGAAATGAGCTACTTTCGTCAATCGATCAACTACAACCCAAATTGAGTCATAGCCTGAACGAGTCCTGGGCAATCCCGTGATAAAATCCATGCCTAGCTTATCCCACTTCCATTCGGGTATCGGCAATGGTTGTAACAATCCTGCTGGCTTCTGATGCTCTGCCTTTACTCTCTGACATACATCACAAACGGCTACATACTCAGCTATATCCTTCTTCATTCCGGTCCACCAGAAAATATCCTTCAAATCCAGATACATCTTGGTATTTCCTGGATGAATTGAATATGGTGAATCGTGTGCCTCTTGCAAAATCAACTTCCTGATCTCCGGGTCATTGGGCACGTAAACACGGTCTTCAAACCATAGGGTGTCGTGCTCATCCTCACGAAATCCTTTAGCTTTTCCTTTGCTCAGTTTCTCTTTTATAGCGGCAATCTCTTTGTCAGCTTTCTGAGCTTCTCTGATTCTATCCATCAAAGTTGACTGAATCTCCAATGCTGCTACATAGCCTCTCGGAACTATTTCCAAACATAGTTCACGAAGATTTTCTGCTAACTCCGTGGGTATTTCTCCCGTCATTAATGTATTGACATGGCTCTTGCGGCTTAATGCGTCAGCTACTACATTAGCCTTTTCGGGGTGATAATGCAATTTTATATCATAATCCTTGATAAGCTCCAACCATCTCCTTTGTCTGAGATTCAACTCCTTCTGGGTGAAAATGTACTTCAAACTCTTATGATTCGTGTACACCTCACAATGATTACCAATGAGAAAATGTCTCCATGTTTTCAACGCATGCACTACGGCTGCTAACTCCAAATCATGCATGGCATAATTCAACTCATGAAGCTTCAGTTGTCTTGAGGCATATGAAACAACTCCCCCTTCCTGCATAAGCACTGCTCCAAGTCCTCGACGTGAAGCGTCACAGTACACCTCATAATCTTTGGTCTGGTCTGGCAAAATCAACACTGGTGAGGTAACCAAACGTTTCTTCAACTCCTGGAAACTAGCCTCACACTCCTCTGTCCATATGAACTTTGTATCCTTCTTCAACAACTCAGTCATAGGCTTCACAATCTTTGAGAAATTCTCAATAAATCTCCGGTAGTATCCCGCGAGTCCAAGAAGACTCCGGATCTCTCCGACTGTTGTTGGGGCTTCCCACGTGGTCACGGTTTCAACTTTAGCGGGGTCTACTGCTATACCTTCACCAGATATAACATGTCCGAGGAATCCTACTTCCTTTAACCAAAACTCACATTTGCTGAACTTGGCATATAGTTGATGTTCTCTGAGTTTTCCAAGTACCAAACACAAATGCTCCTTATGTTCCTCTTCATTCTTCGAATAAACCAGGATATCATCAATGAACACTATGACGAACTTATCCAAAAACTCCATAAACACTTTGTTCATCATGTTCATAAAATAGGCAGGTGCGTTAGTCAGACCAAATGACATAACGGTATACTCATACAGCCCATACCTGGTAGTAAAAGCTGTCTTCGGAATATCCTGTTCTCGAATCTTCAACTGGTGGTATCCTGATCGCAGATCGATCTTGGAAAATACCTTAGCTCCTTGCAATCGATCAAACAGATCGTTGATCATTGGTAGTGGGTACTTGTTCTTGATCGTTACTTCATTCAATCCTCGATAATCAACAACCATCCTTAACGATCCATCCTTCTTCTCCACTAGAAGTACTGGCGATCCCCAAGGTGAAGAACTTGGGTGAATATATCCCTTATCCAGTAACTCCTTAATCTGCTTCTTAATTTCCACCAAATCCTTTGCTGGCATCCTATATGGTCTCTTTGATATTGGCCCTGTGCCTGGCAATAGCTCAATCAAAAACTCAATATCTCTATCCGGTGGCATGCCTGGCAACTCTTCTGGAAATACATCAGGGAAATCTCTTACCACTGGTACTTCCTCCTGCACAACTCCTGTTAGGCAATTTACTTGAGTCTTATTTGGCACATGCCGGGATACATACTTGATCCTTCTCCCTTATGGGGTGGTAAGCAAAATTGACTTACTAGCACACTCAATATTCCCTTCATACTTTGATAACCAATCCATGCCTAATATCACATCCAATCCTTGAGATTCCAATACTATTAGGTCTGAGGGAAAAACATAGTTACCAATCTTTAATGGTAACCGATCACACCATAGACTAGCCACATACTCTGCTCCGGGCGAGGTTACTAACATGGGTGACCTAAGGGCTTGGGTTGATAGGTTATACTTATCCACAAATCCCCTTGAGATGTATGAATGCGATGCACCAGTATCAAAAAGAACTAGTGCAGTAAATGACTTAACCAAAAACTTACCTATTACTGCATCGGGTTGAAGCCACGCTAACGTGGTTCACCTGTCCCCTATTGAAATGGTTTGGCTTCTTCCCAGAACTTCCATTGCCATTTTGGCTTTCAGGACATTCATTGGCATAATGTCCGGTCTTCGAACACTTATAGCAAGTGACTTGGCTTAGGTCCTTCTTGGCTGGGGTTGAGGGGTTGGTGCGGTTCTGGCCGTTGCTTCCTCCATTGCCATTACCATTCTTGGTGCCATTGTGATTGTGCGAGCTACCTCCTTCATGGGTATGCTGAAAATGTCCTCCCGGTCTAGGGGTAAAACATGGCTTCTGCTGAGCTCCTGAATTATACTTTCCTTGTCCATACTTCCTCTTGCGATTCTCAATTTGCTGCTGCTTCCCTTCAATCATAAGAGCACGATCTACCAATTCCTGTTAGTTGTTGAAGGTTGCTACCATCAACTGCATGCTCAACTCATCATTCAGTCCTTCTAGAAACTTCTCCTGCTTAGCTGCATCCGTAGCGACGTCATCTGGGGCATAACGTGCTAACTTACTAAATTCCTCCACATACTGGCCAACTGTCCGTCCTCCTTGGCGCAAGTTACGAAACTCACGCTTCTTCATGGCCATAGCTCCTGCTGAAACATGGGCAGTACGGAAAGCCTGCTGAAACTGGTCCCATGTGACAGTGTCAACTGGGAAGGTGGCTGTGAAATTCTCCCACCATGATGCTGCGGGTCCTTCTAACTGATGTGCGGCAAACTTCACCTTCTCCGCATCTGTGCATCCTGCTGTGGTCAACTCCCTAGCTGTCTTGCGGAGCCAATCATCTACTACTATCGGCTCGATGCTACTGGAAAACACTGGCGGATTCAGCCTAAGAAAACGGGCTAAGTGGTCAACAGGTGGTGGTGGTGGTGGTGGGTTGTTGTTGTTGTTCCCCTAATTCTAATTTTGGACTAGCAACTGCATCAATGTGTTCTGCTGCTGGATCAACTGGGTGAGCTCCGGTGGAAATGCAAATCCGGGGTCACGTCTCGGAGGCATCTGAGGGTTTAGAAAAGATGAGATGTAAGAATAGAGGGGGTCTAAAGAGAAAACACTACCCATATGCACATGAGGCAAAAGCAAACAATTCACTTCATTCAATCAAATAAGGGCATACAATCGATCTAACTATCGCAAAAGTGCTTGGGCTACTATATTTACATGGTGTACTACTACTACTGAGAAGGTGGTCTACTAGAAATATTCTTCGGTCGTTGACTTCATAATATCTGCTCCAGCTTCATCAACATAGTCATCATTGCTACTATCTGCTTCCGAGTCGGTGCCGTCGATGATGATGTAGTCTTCTGGGCTAATGTCCTTAGGTTCTTCGTCTTCATCTATTAGTGTTGGGCCTCCCATAAATATTCCAATCTTCTTGATCAGGTCGTCATTCTTCTTCACCAATACTTCAATTTCTTCTTCATAATCTTCACGTGTAGCCTCGAGTTCTTCCTCCAGTTCCTTGATTCTAGTCTTAGCCTTCTTCAGATCTATCATGTCGGCACACATCTGGTTCTCCTGTCATCGATTGTGCTGGTTTAATTCCTGGATAAAAGCTGCGATTGATCTATCCTTCCTGGTGCTGATCATCTCCCAGTGTTCATCTCGGCGCCCACAAATCTGGTAGATAGTATCTTTGAGATCCTTGCGGTAGACTTCTCCAATGCGTCCCATGGCTATGTGAGCTGCCATGCTCTTTCCTAGACTCCAAGTTGGTGCATCAAAAGAAAACTCTATGGGCTCAGTGACTGGCATGAACGTCCTTCCTGGAACTTGAACTTGAATCATCCAGCGCTCTTCTTCAGGTAAAGTGGCATTGTAGGTTCCCGTGTAGCTTGGTACTCCTATGTTCAGGTATCTAGTGACTTCCTTCAAGTGGCGTCCAAAGGGTGTATCTTCATCCGGTTGTGTGAACATGTTCCTTGCATCCGCCATCCTAAAGAGTAGAAAAGATGAGGAGTCAGAGAAGAAGAGAGTGAGTAGTGATCTAGGTCTTTTAACTTAGTGGTCGTGTCCTACTGTCAGCGTATGCTCTGATACCAACTTTGTAGCGACCAGACCTCAAACAGTCTGATCTCTGTGCTCCGGTGTCATCCCTGGATCAGTAATGCTGACACCACACAGTACTCGGAGGATTTATAGCAGAGTAGCAATCACACACTTATTACATGAAGTGTCTCAGAAGAGAACTTATTACAATAAATATGGCTTATGGCCATCTAATAACGATAGCAGCGGAAGGCTTGGAAGATAAGTGAGTCCATCAACTCCAACGGCATCACTGAGTATAGAACCACGACCTAAAACTCCTTAATCATCGTCTAAAAAGTCTGCAACATTAACGTTGCAGCCCGAAAATGGGTCAACACATGAAATATGCTGGCAAGGTAACACATAGAGAGTAATGGAATGCAACAGCTATACTATATGCATATTTGGCTGGTGGAAAGCTCTATGGTTACAGTTTTTGCGTAAAGCCAATTTTTCCCTACTTAAAAGGAATAAAATTTATTTAACTATCATGGTAGTTGTTAAACATTGAGAATGGTTGACAGCATTCTCAATCCCAATTAAGCATCATCATTAAACATAACCCAACAAAATTAATTTAGAGTAACATGTTGAGATTCACATGACAATCCAAGTACTATATACTCAAGATGTCCATAACCGGGGACACGGCTAATCATGATTAGTTTGTTACACTCTGCAGAGGTTTGCGCACTTTTCCCCACAAGACTCGATCGCCTCTGTTTGGTTTCTCGCACTACAGGGTGTTTGAGAAGACGGATGACCGAGACATAGTCTTTCAGAAGCGCTAGCACCTTACGATCGGGTAGACAGTACCACCTACATCCCCTACATCTGCTAGTCTACCACTGTAAGAGTTCGCACAACTTAGTCAACTATGCTAGAGCCCATAATAGCTTGTGGCTGCACACGGAAGTTTCTAGTATGAATAGTCTTATGATCCCTTTGAGCCTGGGTGGCGGTCCAAAAGAAAACAGGCAAGTCCTGGAATACCCAGGTGCCTCAATCCACCCAGATGTGTGTTTAAGTTGCCACCTTAGATAAACCATTAATTAACAATCTCACATCTGTCAATGGATTTCACTCACCCAATCCACGTCTACTAGCATAGCATGGCATGATAAGCAAACGTAGAAGTAACTCCCAAAGGTTTGAAAATAAACTGGTAATAGGTACTACCTCATCTACTTCCCCTCCCACAATTTAATTAGATCCTAATCATGCAATGTGTGTGGATTGATCTAATGCAATAAAACTGGGTAGTAGAGAAGGTATGATCAAAGTGTTACTTGCCTTGCTGATGATTCGGGAAACCTAGCGATTCGAAGTAACAGGCGGCGCACTCCGGATATTCTATCGCAAACAAACAAACGAGCATACAATAAGTACTTATCTAATGCACAGGTAAAACTCAAATAAGAGATCTAACCAGAAGGTTCAACTTAAGAACTCCGGTTGGCAAAAGAATCAAATCGAACGAAACAACGAAAATCAAACGGCGAAAGAAAACAACTTCGTTCTAGTAATCTGGATCTAGGGCAATTTTTATAGTAGCAAAATCTTGTTTAGGTTGGTTAAACGGATAGAGGGTTTCGAGACGAATCCCTAGGCGCTTGAATCGCCTGATTCCGATTAACGAGCGAAAAGTTAAACTAAAACGAAAATCGGATCAGAAATCGTGATCAGAAAAATCACGGATTTAATCCGAAAAAAGAAAAATGAAGAACAGATTAACGAACGAACGTTCGTTATCTGAAACTAAACGATGAACGCGTTCGTTAAAACGAACGAATCGGCGAACGTTCACTAATTAAGTAAACCAGAGAAATAAACCGATCTAGGGTTTCGAAAAAAAACCGAGGCGGTTTCGTTTTTTTTAAAACGAACGGCGAACGGCGGCGGCTATACCTCCGGCGAGGTACTCCGGCGGGCGGGGCGGGGCTCCGGCGGCGGCGGCGGCTATGCGGGGCGACTCGGCGGCGGCAGTGGCA